>NC_048426.1:23514620-23527293 GCF_013103735.1 Etheostoma cragini | reverse complement strand
GACTCATATTAATGTTAAAAAACTCATACAGTGAAGTTGTCATGCTCTGGGAACTTTAAGGCTTTGTAAAGTTACTTTAAGTTACTTTCAACCAAATTGCCCAAATATTAAATGGATGGTTCCATGCAATGTTCCTAAAATAAAGGATTGGATTAATACTTAGCATTTGAAAATGTTTAAATTGTTTCCAAACAGTATCTTGACTAAACTTTGACATGAACCAGTCTGCGATCCACTTAACAACCTCTGATCTTAACTTGAACTATTAGTCATGATAACTAATTTAACTCAAAATACTTCCATATAAGTTAAATATGCTGGTTTTAGTGAAGAAAAAGCACTGTAAAGTGACAAGAGTGTTAAAAGCATAAAAAAAAGAAACAAAAAGTCCTAATTTCCCCCGGAGGACGACAAGTTCATGGTCAACGGTACAACAACACAGGGGTAAAAAATGATTTATGTAAAACTACTAAAATGAGGATGTAGCGTGACATCACAAACGTCACTGCATCACAGGCTAAGGTGAGTTTTATTTAATCATTTTTCATTATTACAGTCACAACAGGTCGCCACTTAACAACAAACATAAATATGGGTCGTACGGGTCGTACGGGTCAACCTAAAGGGTTGTTTTCAGGGTGAGGATTGCCTGAAAAGCTGCTCGAGGTGGTCCTGATAGAAATTAATACTCTAAAATTGAGGTTTTCAAATCAACAAATCATAATTAAACTCAACCAAATCTTAGTCCAGACGTGAAACAAACATTATAGAAAGAGTAAATCCAAATAAGAAGCATTTTGCTTCTTCCTACAACTTGTTGCTCATTGTTCACCATAATCATTATTATTTATCCCGACATATGGGGTGGCAGTAGCTCGGTCTGTGAGGTGTAGGGAATTGGGAATACATAAAGAGTATGAATACAAATGTGTATATTTTTGGTTACATTTTCAAAATAAAGTATATTTAATCTAATTCTGTTTTTATTTACGTCCTGCTTCCTTACTCTATCCGGGTCCATTAGCTGCTGTGGCAGCCCGTTTGCCCCGTAGGCGTCAATATAGTTCCAAATCTAATCATATCTAATCATATCTAATCATATCTAATCATTTCTAATCATATCTAATCATTTCTAATCAAGTCAAATAGCAGCGACGCTCTTTATTCTGTGTGATAAATTGTTCGCTGCGGCTGTGCTTCTCTTGCTTGTTTTCACAGGTGTAACTGCAGCGACTGTAATCAGTAAAGAAGAAGAATTTATTTTGCTGGGTATGAGTCAGAGAGCCGCTGGAGTGTTCATCAGGAGTGTCCCTCAGGTGTCCATCAGGTGTCCACCAGGAGTGTCCATCAGGTGTCCATTGGGAGTGTCAATCGGGAGTGTCCATCAGGAGTATTCATCAGCAGTATCCATCAGGAGTGTCTATTATGAGTGTCCATCAGGAGTGTCCATCAGGTGTCCATCAGGAGTATTCATCAGCAGTATCCATCAGGAGTGTCCACCAGGAGTGTCCACCAGGAGTGACCACCAGGAGTGTCCACCAGGAGTGTCCATCATGAGTGTCCATCAGGAGTGTCCATCAGGTGTCCATCAGCAGTATACACCAGGAGTGTCCACCAGGAGTGACCACCAGGAGTGTCCATCAGGAGTATTCATCAGCAGTATCCATCAGGAGTGTCCATTATGAGTGTCCATCAGGAGTGTCCATCAGGTGTCCATCAGGAGTATCCATCAGGAGTGTCCACCAGGAGTGTCCATTATGAGTGTCCATCAGGAGTGTCCATCAGGTGTCCATCAGCAGTATCCACCAGGAGTGTCCACCAGGAGTGACCACCAGGAGTGTCCACCAGGAGTGTCCATTAGGAGTGTCCACCAGGGGTGTCCTCCAGGAGTGTCCATCAGGAGTGTCCACCAGGAGTGTCCATCAGATGTCCATCAGGAGTGTCCACCAGGAGTGACCATCTAGAGTGTCCATCTCTGTTTGTGCTTTCGGTTTTGAAAGGACAATTTTGAGTTTTAGAGCTTGAAACTGAGCTGAGTTTTTGGCTTTAGGCTTAATCGGGAGTTAGCTACTGTTACTCCCCCCCGGTCGCAGGGTTGAACGCTTCTTATTTTTAACAGAGTAACAGCTGGGAGGGTCTGAGGGAGTAACAAAGGTGTTGAAATGAATTAGCAGGGCCTTCCTGAGATCTGTCACCAGAGGAACAATGACTCCACCGAGCCTCCATAGTTCCTGCAGAGCATCCCATTTCAAGCCCCCCCCCATGCCTGATGCTTCACTTCCTAATTGTCTCGCCGACAGGCCTACCTTTACCTCCATCTCACACTTAATTACCATTTCATTTTTCATTTTGCCTCCAGAGTTGGCTCCCGAGGCCCCGGTCCACGGCCCCCCTCTCAAGATAATGGAGGTGGAAAAAACAATCAACGGGAGCTCAACCCAAAGTCATATAACGAATGCTAATGACTCGAGTCCACATTACCTCTGGTCAAGTGAAATTATAACGTGGTATTTAGAGTGGCATTAAAGATAAGAATGCCAGAGTACCACTCAACAGATGAGCTGGTGTTCCTACAGTCAGGAAGCCACTCTAGCAAGAATGAGTCTAGTACATTTGAACACCTAACCCATTTCAAGTGGTCCCATAACCTTAGAACCATATTTTTCATACTTTACAAATGTCAAGTTCAGCGTCACCTGTGAAATCTTCAGAAAGTGAAGGGAAATATGATTTTAACCCAAGTCACATCTTTGTCCAAACATAACTAAGTGGTTGTATTGCCTAAACGTAACCAAACTGGAACAACTTCACAACGTTGACCCTTGTGTTGTCCATCCGGGTCAAAAATTGACACAAATTTAACATTTTTGTCTCTTTTTAAGACTTTAGTTTTCACTAACACCACCTTATTACCACTAGTTTTACAAAACCTTTTTGGGGAATTCATGGTCAATAACCCTCATTTATATAGAATTATACCTAATATTTGAGTTAAAAAAGCAGAAATTATGAATTATTTTGACTAATAGTTAAGATCAGAGGATTGGAAGTGATCATTTTTATATGCAAAGAGCGTAGTATGGAATACAATCCATTTTTTGTTGTAATTTGATTAAAAAGAAACTCATATTTCATCTTCATAGATATAGACCTTTTTTAAAAGGGTCAAATCCCAGGCTGGAAACGGCCGGAAACAGCTGGAAACGTCTGGACACAGCTGGAAACGGCTGGACACGGCTGGAAACGGCTGGAAACGGGTGGACACGGCTGGACAAGGCTGGAAACGGCTAGACTCGGATGGAAACGGCTGAAAACGGCCGGAAACAGGTGGAAACGGCTGGACACGGCTGGAAACGGCTGGAAACGGCTGGAAATGGCTGGAAACGTCCGGAAACAGCTGGAAACGTCTGGACACAGCTGGAAACGGCTGTCTTTCAGGCAAAGCGTGCAAGGACTGCATTTCATGCTTATCTATCACCCACCTTTACTTGACATGAGATGTGTTCTCATTCTTGGCTTCCATGATTACTGAGTGTAAATAAATAAATAAATAAATACATTCGGCAATGAATATATAAATAAATCTAAATAAAAAAAATATATAACAGTCAATAAATGAATAAATTCCTGTTTTACTTTTTTTTTCACCCAGGACTTTTACTTTATAGTATTACATTTATTTATTTCCCTCACTATTTCTGTTTCTGATATTCAAATAAAGAGGCGTGGCTATTTCACAGCTGTAGCAACTTATTATTGAATAACATGGCATTCGATAGTTATCTGACACCAAGGGCTATGCAGCCTTAATGAAGACCAACTGGATCCCGTGGGACCGTGTCATCCTTAACAATCCCAAAAGGTCTGACACTATCTGTGTGTCAGCCGGTAGGTAATAAAGCCCTGAGAGGGTGCCGAGTTATTTCCAGTGGAGAGAGGTTTTGTTAAGAGCCGCTGTGACGACAGGCTCAGTCAGTCCTCAACACTGGAGACTTGAGGAGAAGGGAGTTTGATGAATGGGTCTGGGTCCTGGAGTCTCCAAGGCCTTGTTCCAAGGGCTGCAGCAAGCTGCCAGGGAAGCACCTCTGGGGCTGCTGGAGCGCAGTAGTATTAGAAACAAAGTAGTGAGAGTCTGGGTCGGTGCCTTAAACCATCTGGCAACAGCTGTGCCGTTATGCCTCCTTCTGATTAGACCAGGAACAGCCTCGGATAAACAAGATTTGTGAGAAAACTACTGTTAATTATTGAGATGTTGACTGGGACGCAGTGGAGGGCAAACCAGGCGTCTGAGGCAACTCTACACAGATTCTTAATTTGTGGTTTCACACTGTGATTCACAGCTGCTGAGCGGTTCATTAATTCAATTTAACTGATCAACATCACGTATATCCTCCATTGATGTAAATTGGTCTATATCTACAATCTCACCACTCCTGGGTCGGACTTCACACACACACACACACACACACACACACACATCTCTCTCTGTACAGAAGAAACCATTATTCCACAAAGAAAAGCCACAATTAAATATTCGGCTCTCTTTCTTCTAATCCTCGCCCTCATTATCATCTGCTCATTGATTCCACTGGCTTCCACTGATTAATTCACTGGCTTCCTTTGCACATCAACTCATAAATGAAACCGTAAACGCTGCCTTCATCAGCCTCCTTTTTAATTTCTGTACGACATTGTGTAGTGTGTGTGACGTTGTTGTGATTGTTCTTTGAGCGTACGGGTCAGTTCACACTGGAATCTGATTTAAAATTTAAAAAACAATGTCAATCGCCAAAAAAATTGGATCTGTGCAATAAATCTGAAACGAGCAGTGAGACTTGCAGTATGAACGAAGCCGACTATTCCTTTATGCTGTATCCATCTGCATGTTCATCTAGTCAAATGTAATTTTACTATAATTAATGGGCCATTTAAGTGAAGGTGTCTGGTCGCACATGGCCCGAGCCGTCGTTTTGGCGCCCCCCCCCCCCACCACCACCATCGCCATCACCATCCAATGACGTAATACGGCAACAACAGAAATCTGATCATCAAGGTTTTTATACACTAAGACATTTCTGTTTATTAAAAGTTGTATGACTGCATGTTTTCTAAGAGAACTAGTCCATAGAAAGTGATTCCCAGTTGTAGGTGTGTTTATTTATATTTCAGAGTGCATTATGGGAACTTTATCTGTGCCCCGTCTGCATTTCACCAGTAGGTTCCTGGATGAGGGAGAGTCAAAAGCCTCAAAAAAGTGACTTCATCTGAGAGAATGTGAAATAACTTTTGAAGTAACAGAAAATATTCTGAGTTTTTACTTTTACGGTTAATGAGCTGCTAGAACTTATTTTACGGATTTATTTCTTAGAGTGTATGTCAAGTAGATTATTAAAAGCCAGCGTAGCACTTGAAGAAGTTGTTGAATTAACAGACATCCCGTGTAGACTTTGATGATCTCATCTCCGTCTTAGACCTGCAAAGGGTCCTGGACTATGATGGGTCATCTTAAAGGGCATTCATCATGTAATAAAGAGAATCAGAGACCCTCTTTGGTGGTTGCAGAGAAAAATCCATTTCCACTGATGACCCAGAGGAGTTAGCAGCACAGAGCAGAGAGAGAAATTCATTCACCTCAGGGGATCGATCAATGAACACACAGCACGTGTGATGTCTCCCTCGTCCCTCCCCGTGCTCACCAGCCAATGACACGATCAATTTGCCCGCCCTCCCTCACACTCTCAGCCATGGAAATCAATCGCAGAAGTGAGGCCACTTGGCTGTGTGTGTGTGTGTGTGTGTGTGTGTGTGTGTGTGTGTGTGTGTGTGTGTGTGTGTGTGTGTCCGCGCTGTCCTACAGTTGTGAAAAGTCAGTGTTTTACACGCGTCCATAATACAGCATAATTCAGTTCAAAAAGAGTCCCCACTGGCAAAATGAGCCTTCAGTGGAATGGCAATCCTTCTCCGTGGAGGTGTGTAAACAGGGATCAATGAGAATATTTGGTTTTTGGACTCAGAGGGGCTGCAGTCCTTCATCCCTCCCGCTCTCTTCCATCTGTGCTGAATAAACAGGAATCCACCTCTCAAATAATGAGGAAGCTGTGTAGTGATTTCTGTGATAGGCCTAGTAAATCGACTTGCGGGTAAGGGGGGGTCAGTGAGCTTCAAAGTGAACGTTGGTACATAACTTGTACAATTGATTGGAATTTGTTGTTTTGCTGTGTGTCTATAGGAAGGCCAGTAAGGTCACTGCAATGACTTGAAGGTTTCTTTGACCGATCTAAGGCACATTATTGATTCAGATACAGTATTAGGGACCACTAAGGTCTATATAAAAGAGACTTCAGATACAGTATTAGGGACCACTAAGGTCTATATAAAAGAGACTTCAGATACAGTATTAGGGGACCACTAAGGTCTATATAAAAGAGACTTCAGATACAGTATTAGGGGACCACTAAGGTCTATATAAAAGAGACTTCAGATCCAGTATTAGGGGACCACTAAGGTCTATATAAAAGAGACTTCAGATCCAGTATTAGGGGACCACTAAGTTTTACTGTCATGTAAAATGAAGTCGTCTTCTCTTTCTGCCTCCTTAAGTCCTCTAGCTGAGGGGCAGTTACCTCATTGCAGGCTTCTCTCTGCAGACTCTTCAGGTCCTCCATCTCCTTCTTAAGGGCTGCATTTTCTTCTTGCAGACTTTGAATCAGCTCTAGGTCCGAGGCCACTGTTATGCCAACCATATGCTTTCCCTCCTCCATCTCCTTCTTAAGGGCTGCATTTTCTTCTTGCAGACCTTGAACCAGCCCTGGATCCTTGGAGTCTGTCTCAATAAACGGAACCCCTTCATAGTCCTTTCTGCTGGCTGATTCACCTCTGGCCTTGACCAGAAGCGATGTAGGGGACAGACTGGTACATCTGATTTGTTCCTAGAGCATCTACACCTCGTCTTCCTGCTTGAGTCTCAAGCCCTGCTCTTCCTGCAGTTTCATCCCCGTATCATGGAGCTTGGATCCGTCGATGGCTGAATTGTGCTCAGCCATCCACCTCATTTGTCTTTCCTGGTTGGAAAGGTACTGGGCTTTTTGCAGGCGCTTAGAAAGAGTCGGCACACGCTGGTGGTAGTGTGTTGGCCTTCTTGCCCAACGCTAATGGCGTCTCAGAGACTCCTCCTCTGGTTGGGTGGGGACCTCTTTGTGGACATCTTCTACCTCTTGGTATATTGGAGTTTGGATTCTTGGAGACACGCCGACGCTCGGAAGATGTTCCTGGAAGAGTTGCAGGGAGTGAGGAGGGACAGTCGGACCCAGCAGCAGTGGGTCAGCGGAGCGCTAACGTTAGACCCAGCCCGCTGTTCAGCTCATTCCCTGTAACCGATGCAGCATGACAGCATGGCGGCCATTGTACTTGTTAGCTGGCTTGCTAACTTACCCCCTTGCCACATTGTTTACAGAAAACAGGCCGAATATATCTGTCACTCGTGGCAGAAGTCAGCTTGTACGTCACCATGGCAATGATACACATAAAAATGGCTGCCGCTCTGACCATTCTGCTACGTCGATTTGAATGGAAATGACCTTTCTATCCATTTCATTTTTAATGTGTTGACCCCTTATCATACACCGCATAGGACTCTACTTAAAGACAAACCATTGGCTTCCTGACTATGATCAATGAGCAGCTTTACTGAATGTCTCCCACTGTTTCTGAAAAAAAGCCTGAGATGAAAAAGACTCAAACAATCCATTTTAAAGCATCTATTGAGCTTGCATGGAAATCACCAATGCTCACTGCACATGAAGTCAATTATAAACTCCATCCATCAAACTGCCAAAGTGCTCTGTGCAGTGGAACAGTCCAGCTAAAAAACCTGGACTAATGAATTGTGGGCTGCGTGAGATTTCTAAGTGACAGAGAAGCACTGAGCCTAGACACAGACCAACACTTGTCTCAGTAAGATCTCTAGTAATCCTACATGTCTTAATTCAGATTTATTACGTTGATTGGACGTTGATGATACTGCTGTAATGGACAACAGAGAGATGAACACTTCGACGATGGGACTGCAGGGCCAAGGATCGAACCATGGACCTTTCCGTTGGTAGACGACAACACATGCTCACTCCCATCTTGTAAAATACAGATGCTTGGTCAGGTGCCTTTGTCATTTGCTAAAATCATCCTTTAGCGTCATATAACACGCGCTTGGTCGGGACTATTGGCGTCCCTTTTGACGCTGTTTGGTTAAGGAAAAGACTGTTTTTAAGGTTCTGTGACTTGCAGGAACGCGACGGTTTAGGCGACGAACCCCGCTCTCCTTGGTGAAAGTCCTGTGTTTGACCCCTCCACCCACTTCACGGAATTTCCCCCTTACATACTTCTAGCTAAACCCCGTCTACATGCTGCTCTCCCAAAGGTCGCCTTTTTCGTTGCATCACACGCGGACAGCCACTGTCCAAACATCCATAATTTAAGCGTTTGTAGTGAGAACGGGTTGTAGGCGACTGCTCCACCACCTTAGCCACAGCTGCCTTCCATGTTTCCCTTTGGCTCAACTAAGAGCCAGACAGCTAACGTTGTTTTAACAAGATTTCAAGTCAATAACATTGCATACGGCTGACGATCATTACATATAATGTGATGGTATGTTTAACAAAAAGACATGCTAGCTATCAAACTAGGCTAAAGACTCATTTTTACTCTCAACTCTTATTTCAACCCAACAATCTCTGATATGTGTAAAATTCTGCATTTGTGAATTTCTGCCTATTGTCGTTTGGAGTTTTGTTTTTTATTGTTTTCCTTCTACTTTTAATTTAACATTTAATTAAAGACTCTTCTATACAGCACCTTAGTGCTTTTTCTACAGCACGTTGGTCAGCTTAAGCCATGTTTAAATGTGCTCTAGAAATACATTTTATACTTATTTTACTGAACCTATAATTTCTGCAATTATTATTATTAGCATTATTTCAAATCTGGGCAACTACAGGTAGCCTACTACAAGTACAGGGTGTGTGATATTAGTGTTTTTTAAAACTGGAACTTTGTGAAAGTGACTCCTGTTTGTGGTGACTCCTCTGCCTGCTGGCCTCTAACTGTTATTGATAGCCCGGTTGTAATTCTGCCTCGACAGCACAGTTGTCAGTGCCCTTGCCTCCAGTAATTACACCAATTTTTAGAGATTGAGAAACTTGTCTGACAGCCGGCAGGAAAGGACCGGGCAGCTACTTTACATATAAATACACACTCACCCCTTGCATTTAGAAAGACATCATTATAATGTGGTGACATAGATGTTTTGGTCTAACAGGCCAACTTTTGAGCAGTATTGTAAAAAAAAGAAAACCTCAAACTAAAAGTACTCAAAAAGCGATATTGCAAATCATTTTGAAATTACAGCCACACTCATAAACGCTACTCTCACAGGGGGTTGCAATTAACCCCCCCCTATGTCTGAAACGTTGCTTTCCCACCGACCGTCACAGCCCTAGTAGGGGTTGTCACGTTTGCTTTAGGTCAGTTCATTATTGTGTGGTTAAAACGTACTTAGCCTGTGCCTTGACAGTCCCTCAACATGGAAAGTGATCCACTGTGGATGATAACAGCAGAGCCTTTGCACCTGAAGATGGACTTCACAACAATATGCATTTTATTAGCATTTAACACTACCACAAAACACAACATATTGGCAGTTATTGTCAGTTATTTGACAGTAATCAAAAGAAAAAAGATGTCTTCCTCTGTTTCAACTTCAAACTCAACAACATGGCCCAGTAGGGGTCTCCTAAACAATCTGTGAAGTCTGTGTCCGTTATCACTGGCACTACTCCGAGCTGGCTATGCACTCCGGTAAGAGAGTTGCTGCAACCTTTGGTTTCAGTTCAACAGATTTATTGACATCCAGATCCGGCCTTGAATACAGTCCTTGTTGCTTGTATTACACGATTGTGTAAGTGTGTTTGTGTGTGTGGTTCTTTTCTCAATAACGCACACGGCAACACAACAGAAGATTGACACAAGTAATGTGCAACTTTAGGAGCATCTGTGCTCATGTCCGCAGCGAAATACAAAAAGAAATGGTGAAATATGATGAAGCGGAATATAAATTGTGTATCGCTCTCAGATGGCCCAAAAAAAGTCTTATGTCATTGCCTAGAGAGCTTCTACACTTGACGCACACGTAATCCATTTGTGGAGACCTATGACTCAATGCGTACCTCAAGCAACTTTTTGAGCTTGAGTTGAAATTTTAGCCTTGGCCCAAGGAGAGGTATCAGCGAGGTCAAGCTGTTTCCGTCCAAGATAGACAGAAGCACTCTTTATCAATCTGCTCAGCTGCAAAACACAACATTACTTGTATATATTACCATTAGTTACATAACATTTTTTAGTGGGTCGACAACAAACACTTATAAACACACATAAAGCAAGCTACACTGTATTTATGACCAGCTGAATGATGGTCTTTACCTAAATTTGACTTATTTGTTTTAGACCCCCGAGAATTAAAGTGAGCTTACATACTGTGGACTATCCTTAAAAGCAGGGAGCAGCTCAAGATGTTCCTCCTTCACAAAATTCTCATCTTTTAGAAATGAATAGAGCCATTTTAGGGTCACATATGACTTTGCACTTATGGATTGTTTTATAGGCATGTATCTCATTGGCCATTTTGACCAAAATAGTAGCACAAACACAAGAAGTACTATCACAACCACTAATTTCCATAAGTGCTCATGGTGACCTCTAGATTCAACACTGTGTGATCTTGCATGCACAACATGTCTGTTTTCTTAGAAAATCTAGGATGATCAAAATGAGTCAAAGATGTGAATTCGAGTAAGTAAGTATAATTATGAAATTACTGAGTATAATTATGATATAATTGATAAGTATATTTATGTATTGCAATCATGTATGTACAGTATGCATGAATATGGATACTATAGCATAGAGTAAACACTATAACTGTGTACAGTCACACGAGTATTTTTCTGTAGTGAAATAGCCACGGCATTTTTAGATTAACCTAGCAAATAATATACATTTTTACATAATCTATAACAGAACTAAAGCACAGCCTTAGCAGCCCAGCATAGTGGGGTATGTGCAGTACAGACAGTAACATCCCTGAGATAATTTGTCACTTGAAAGACAGCAAGAAATATTCAGTAAAATGTCTTAAAACGCAACTTTTTGTGTCACCTAAGATACTGAAATACATATTAGTGCGCAAACACACAGAAGGGAGGGGGAGGGGCTGGGATGAGGAAGAGGGAGGGGCGAGCTAGTCTGGTTTTGTTTGGAAATACTTACAAAGGTCAACAAGAAGTTACGTCACCCAACATAGCTTAGAGCACCTTTAATAAACCGACATTTGGCTTTTGGTGGACGGAAATGGCAACAACAAAATGTCAATGTCAATTTTATTTCTATAGCAAAAACAACAATAGTTGACCAACGTGCTGAACAGGGTCAATGTCAAATACACAAATAACAAGTGTAAAGATTACTACAACAAAAGTACATCACAGGGAGACAAACAACAACACTTTAAAACATCAGAATCCAGGTTAATGAGGGTTAAAAGCTGCAGCAAACAGGTGCGTCTTGAGCAGCGATTTAAACAAGTATAACAAAAATAACAAGTGGAAGGTAGATAGTTCCTTAATAAGCACGATTATTCAGTAAAGCACTTATGTAAAGGATAATCTGCAAGACACTCGACTTCTGAGACGCCCCCCTTGGTGTGGTACGGCGAGTGGGGTGGGGGACAAAACAAAACCGGATCGCAGCGAAGACGCGCCCAGGGGAAAACCTGGGTCTCAGACCCACATCCACAGAGTGACCTCAGCCCTCCGATTGGGGCTTAGAGGATCATTTCTGGGCCGAGGCATGACTCAACTAATTAAAACTTTTCATGTTGTACTTTTCTAATTGTCTCCCAGAGCCATTCTTCTCACACAGTCTGGGATGAAAATGATTACTAATTCCAGGAGTGCCCAGAATCTGTAATTTAATTAACATTCATAAAAATAGTGCTAAGAGAGGGGGTGAACTTTTAACACCCAAATTGTCTCCCCTCCCCCCACAGACCTGGGGCATTTCTCACTGGATAGGCCGCCTGAACGCTGTTTGAGCTTTCATTCAGATCTGTCCGACTTTAGCAATGTTTCACATTAGGATGCTACACACGGTTTTGTATTTCACAAGCCAATTTTGATGATAGAATGTAGACTCCTTAACTTAATAGCTCACACTCCGACTTTGCATTTGCCAGAGCTTATTATAAACTAAAACAGCATGCATACAATAAACTCGTTGTACAAGCTACACAGTTTGCATAATAAATGAAAAGATAGTATATTGTACATATTCATGCATGAGTGCGGGACATGTGACGAGGCAGTGGGAGGATTTGTAATGTTCCTAAACAAGGCAGACTACAAGATCCATCCTACTACTACTACTACGGCCGGGCGGATGTTTCAGGACATTTAAAACAAAAACTCAGAAACAATAACTGCACTTAAAGCTACTTGAGTTTTAAAGGTCCCATGGAATGATGCTCTGTGGATGCTTTTACAGACCATAGTGGTCCCTAATACTGGATCTGAAGTCTCTTTTATATAGACCTTAGTGGTCCCCTAATACTGTATCTGAAGTCTCT
>NC_048426.1:23492284-23514520 GCF_013103735.1 Etheostoma cragini | reverse complement strand
TGAAGTCTCTTTTATATAGACCTTAGTGGTCCCCTAATACTGTATCTGAAGACTCTTTATATAGACCTTAGTGGTCCCCTACCCTGTATCAGAAGTCTCTTTTATGTAGACCTTAGTGGTCCCCTACCCTGTATCAGAAGTCTCTTTTATGTAGACCTTAGTAGTCCTTTAAGGATGAACCATTCAGTGAAAGTTTTGTTTTTGTGTTATATTTTTTTCTCTCGTGTTTTTACTTTGTCCTAAAAAAGAAAACTAGCTCTGTTATGTATTTTAATACATAACAGAACTTTTAGAGGCTGTTAAATATTTTTTTATTCAACCAATTTTGTTTTTGATGGTCATTTTCTCTGAAACAACTGCACTCAATTATAATGTACAATGACAATAAAGTGTATTCTACTCTATGCGTATCCGTTCACATACATTATACATGTTCCTGCACAGGCATGTCCAATCAGCAACCGAGGAGGCGTCCCCGCGCATTTTCACAACCAATTATTTATTCCAATTAATAATTATCAACAAGCTTGCAGCACCACCTATTTCACAACTTGCCATTGTGATAGAAAATTAATAAAATGTGTAATGAGCATTCTGTGTGTGTGTGTGTGTGTGTGTGTGTGTGTGTTGAGTGGTTTGTTACAATCACTTTATCCAGCGCTGGTAATTGCTGAAAGCCTCCCTCTGCATGCCCAGCCCCTATAGAAAAGACGCTTTTTAAGTTGACTTGTTCTCTCCGGGTTCAAATAAATGAGGTTATTACTATAAGAAAACTCCATGCACTCATGCGTGCCGTGAGTGGAGGACTCAATAGGATTGGCGCTTCACTCCCACAAATAAACAATGACAAATTAATTACTTGAACTTAACGAAACTGTCACGGCGAGCCGAGGAGACGGGCTCAAAGTTTGTCCCCTGTCAAATTACTGTCCTGCCCTGTTTCTCATTACTATTCCCGCAAAGCGACGCAGGGCTGAAACCAGTCGGCATTGTGTCTCTAATAGTCTCGTCAGATCGTTTCCATCGGCAGTAACTGTAAAGGACCGAGAGGGGAATATATATTGTTTTCCGCGGCAGATTGGAATGGCAAATGTTGAGAGCAAATTAAAAAGCAGTGATTGAAACCTGGTTGCAAACTGTATTAAAAGTTAAGAGTGTGGAAGGCAACACCCTGGGGTCACATCAGGGTTACTGCCTCTAATACGCTGTTAAATCAACAGTCTGTGCATCCATCCAGCCACATTCAAGGCTGGGAATTATCCACTTGTTTCCCTCCGTTGACAGTGTCACATAGGTTTGTGTGATTGTTCCAGTGGGCGGCACACGGCTGGAGTGTGGTGGCCCGCACGGTACACCGGAACAGCAGGCCGCGGTGATACCGTAACATATCCCCCAGAGCTCACATAGCCGGACGTTACCCCACAGCCCAGCGGAGCAGCTGCCGTTAGATGCTGCTATATTGACAGTCATATAAGCCCATGCTCACACATAGCTCTGTACCCAACTGACCGGCAAAACATGGCTCGGCCATATTTATCCATAATGCATATTTACTTGGCTTAGAATTGTGATAGGAACTAGGGGTGCACCGATAGAAACATTCAATTCAATTCAATTCAATTCAATTCAATTTTATTTATAGTATCAATTCATAACAACAGTTATCTCAAGACACTATACAGATATACCACACTCCAGAATTTACAAGGACCCAACAGTTCTAGTAGTCTCCTCCAGAGCAAGCAACAGTGCGACAGTGGCGAGGAAAAACTTCCTTTTAGGCAGAAACCTCGGTCAGTCCCAGGCTCTTGGTAGGCGGTGTCTGACGGGCCGGTTGGGGTTAGAATGAAGAGTGGCAATAACAACATGTGTACAAGTACACATGTTTCATAGTTTGGATGAAGTTAACCCCCCTGCAATGATTATGCACCTGCCACCGACACCTCTAAGTTAAATGAAATCATTTAAATCTCTACCTAGAGGTGTGTGCAGTTGCATGCCACACATATACTGAACAATGCGCCACTGCATGCCAGTCCCAAGTGTTGGCGTCAAAGCTACATCATGTTTTAATCATATCAATTTGTCCCGCAGATTAGAAATGCCAAGATCAATGGAGACAGCGGGGGACAACGGCGCCGAGCCCACAGACATGTCATCTCACTGTGATTGCATCGGCACTCTTCAGCTGATAGAGTTTAATTCCCCCTAAGCTGTACGAGGAGATATCATCAAGGCAAGTGTTTGCTGCAAAATTAGAATATAATTCAAGCATATGAGAGTTGTTCCCAGCTTTTCCTTCAGATCTCTTACACCTTATTGCTGCTGCTGTGAATTAATAAGATGCAGCTTGGAGCCTCTCTTCACGGCCTTGCCTGCCATCACCATCTTGTTTTCTTAGTGCCACCGATGACTCAGAGTTTAATTGACACAGACGGAAGAGATATTCTCTTTCATGGGCAAGCAAGATTTCAGATTTGTTGACATTCTTATCAGGAGGTTATATCTACAGCAAAATGAGCGGCATCTGTGATTCCTGTCTTATCTCAAGCTGTGCTTCTGATCATTCGAATGTAGGTCTCATGCATGTCTTTGTTCACACTTTGTCACATGGTCATTTAATTTCCATATTAGACATGAGCATTTGTTTTTGTTTTTAGACAATGATCATCTCCATTCAAGCTCACTATAAATGCCTTCTTTCACATTGCAACAATGATAGTAAACCCCCGAGTGGTTGAAAACTTTAACATTGACCAGCCATATTGAATTATGCAATCATGTCATATAATCCACATAGGTAGTACCTGATATGAGTTTTCACCTGTTTCTAGTGAGCAAAGGAATGAACTTGGCTTTCAGTCGGGGGTTTATGTTGGACACCGCAGCTCCTTGCCGCTGAACCGCGTCATAGCTCATCGTATCGTAAAAATAAAACGGATTATTGATCATTTTATTTCTCTAGTTTGAGTTTACCGCTTTTTGACTGACTTCTGCTGAAACAGGAGACGTCTCTTACGTTCTAAAACCAGCGTCTGAGCTGGTAACACCAACTGAACCACACTACTGAGTATGTCTCTGACCTCCTTTGTAGAAATCCATGTTCAAGTTCTTTGGCTAAAGAGAGTGCTGGGTGAAATGAAAGGCCATTATATCATGTGGCCCGGGTCCATCAGACTGAACAGAATTGCGGTGCAAAAAACAATTGAAACCCCAGTTCTCAGATGAGCCACGATGGCCTCTTTAATACAAAAAGCAGAGAAGCAATTACTCCGGATTCAGCACAGTGGTGCATGCCCGGTGCTGTCAGCCTATAGGCGCTGCTGATGTCCAACCTGCCAAGAACAAGGCAGTCTCGTTCTGCGCACTGTGGAGAATGCCTCAGACCTCCGAAATGAGCTATTCCATCGTGATCTAAACGAACAGACATGCACTGATTTGTACCCTTCTTTCCTTTTCTCATTTTGACTGAGCTCTGATCTAATACTGACAGATGTATACTTTCCAAGATGCATTTAGAAAGGCTTCATAAGCTGTAACTAATGGCTTTATACATGCTTAATGAATCATTTACTTGTGCATAACAGATGAGTTACTTAAGGGGAGTTCGTATTTCTTTATTATTGTCATTATGATGAGTTACGAACACGCATCTTAAATGACGTGTCTCTTCAAAATCCTGAAATGTTATGGTGTAGTGATGACGACACAATTATATATTATTAATTAACAACATAACCAACCCTGGGACTTTCCCAGTCTCCTTTTGTCTAGACTTGCGGCTATGTGTGTGTGTGTGTGTGTGTGTGTGCGTGTGTGTGTGTGTGTATGTGTGAGATGTTCAGATGTGGCATCAAGTGTGACATCAGCAAAGCAAGCATCAAAATACGACAAAGTTATTTATTCATAATATGTAACCTAGGGTGAATTTCCCTCAAAGCTTTTTTAGCAACAACACATTTCTTTCTCAATGTAAAACTGATTTAAAGCCAACAACTGCCATAAATCTGATGGCATTGGCAGTATTTCTGCCCTTTTTATATCCCGTATCCATTCATCTTGAATCCAGTAGCTGTACATCCTGTGTAGCTGCAGCAACTTCTTCCTTTGTTTAATTTCAGATTAATTCAATATGCCACATTAATAAAGCTCTCAGCCATCTTACATCTTGAAGGTGTGAAACACTGATTTATTTGCCACTCTGCTATACTGCCAACATGTAATAGCTTGTGGGTTAATTGTTAAGGCGTACCAAGGGTCCCTGTGAAAAGGATCAATCATACACAGCTGTAATAATGATTTTGCAATGGTTCATCGAGGCCGCCTTGCTGCTTTGCAGAATCCACTGCCTTTATTCACACATCACGGCCAACAACTTTTTACGTCCTTCTTCCAGATGAAGGGTGTATCAACTTCTGCAGCTGAGAGCCTGTGTAATAAATCAGGGAAATTTAACATGGAAGGCCCCAGAAGTTCTGAGTGCATAATCGCTCAACTCGGATACACTTTGTAAGCATTGGATGGAGGGAGAGTGTAGTGTGCAGGGGGGCTGTCCGCTGCATTGTTATTGTGCTGTGTCTTTTTCTATGTATTATTAATGGTGTGGGATACCAGTTTGTTATTCAGGGGAAGCGAGCCTTGAGGAGTGTGCACGGGAGGTTGGAGAGTGAGTGCCGGTGGGAGGCAGGGAATGATAGTGTAAGGTAGCAGAGAACATTTGTAAAATCAGCCAACCAAGGACAGGGAGAAACTCTACACTGTCGAAAAGATTTTCCAAATGAGAGATCTTATGAGATGTCTTTCTGTGGGGAGGCTGCAGAGAACAGTAGGTCAGCTACTGATGTCCTGGGCTAAGGTTGTTTAGAAGCTGATACTGCAGACTGTACTTCATTTAGTTCTTTTATCTAGTTTTAAAAAGGGTTATTTTGGTGTCTGACAACCTTATGGAAAGGATCCCTACCGGCAGACATTTTTGATAAAGAGTAAGATCCTTTGTTTTTTACCAAAAAGAGACCAGAAATTGCCAATGCCAAACTCACCAGACTCCATGTAAATAAGCAATACTTTTAGCATGTATAGAGCTAATAACGTTTTCCCAGGGTTGTTTATGCCGTAGTCTATATCCACGACGTTCCACTTCCGGCATTGCTCCGTTGCTTCCGGAAATACCGCCAGATGTCGCTCTTTCATCGTCGTTACCTTCCTCTTTCTTTGTGTTGGCGTTCTAAACTCTGGTGGATTCAAGAGGACTCTGGTTACCTGGTCCTCAGATCTCTGCAGGGTAAATCCAGACAGCTAGCTAGACTATCTGTCCAATCTGAGGACTATGGTTACCTGGTCCTCAGATCTCTGCAGGGTAAATCCAGACAGCTAGCTAGACTATCTGTCCAATCTGAGGACTATGGTTCCCTGGTCCTCAGATCTCTGCAGGGTGAATCCAGACAGCTAGCTAGACTATCTGTCCAATCTGAGTTTTCTGTTGCACGACTAAAATTTTTCAACGTACACATGTTTCACCAAAACCAGTTCCATCTCGAGGCTGTTTTGCAGGGGCACCATGGCTCCATCCGGCACTTATCATCCGCCTATGACGATTGTGATTGTTTTTAAGAAACGCCGATAAACCAGAGCACGGTTTTCTCCTATCTTAGGGGTGGTAGTAGCTCAATCCATAGGGAGTTGGGTTGGGAACTGGAGGGTCACTGGTTCAAATCCCCGTATGGACCCAAAAAGTTGGGAGCGTGAATTGGTGGCTGGAGAGATGCCAGTTCACCTCCTGGGCACTGCAAGGTGCCCTTGAGCAAGGCACCGTACCCCCCCCGACCGCTCAGGGCGCTGGTTTAGCTGGCAGCCCACTCACTCTGACATCTCTCCATGTATAGTGCATGTATAGGTCCTGAGCATGTGTGTGTATTTTCAGGCATGTGTGTGAGTATTAACAAAAGTGTGTACACAGAGTGTAGTGCAGTAATTTCCCCATTGGGGACTAATAAACTAATTATCTTATTATCTCTTATCTTAACCACGGAATGTGGTGGGGACTCGCCAGACCCTCCTCCGCATCGCTGTGGAGGAAGGTCTGGCACTGCAAGACTATTTACAGTATGTTGTGACACATGCGAGCATCAGTCATTTAAGCAAGTGCTTCAAAACGACTCATTTCAAGGGACAAAGCCCTCTGGTGGCCATAGTAACTATGGCTGAAGATGGGGAGGGAGTAAAGTGATGTTACGTGCAAAAAAAGTGCACAGAGGGAGGAGATTGGGGTATATGGATGGTAGACAGAACATTGAACTTCAATACAGGAGATTACTGTGTGTTTCCTGTCCCTACTTAAAAGAATATGCTAAATTGCTGATATATATATATATATATATTAAGTAAAGAGTAAGAGCACAACACAATACTTGAATGTATATCAATTAGAGGGATTGTTTTTCTTTTGCGACGCACATGAAATAAGAAGCATTTTCTTTTTAAATGACAGCACCCAGGTGGGACTTCACCAAGACACCTACACACTCCATGAAATGTCTGTTTGACTGTGGGAAGATCTTTCAAACCCAGCGCATGTTCCTCTCGCATTGCCTCAGGTTAAACCTGACTAATTAGCATTCACGACAGTTTGCAAAAGGTAAATTACATCATTTATCTCGTAAATGCACACATCCCTCTGGTAGTACACAAAGATCTCAGAAATCCACACTCTGAGTCTTGTTTTTGAAAAAAAAAAACAGTTTGTACATTACTTTCTAATGATGGTATGTTGATGTGGGGCTCCGGAGATTTGCATTGCCTTGTTAGACTGATAATTGCGTATAACAAGTCCGCGAGAGACAGGAGAGAAGTCGTCGGATGAATGATTTCCCTATCTGGTGAGTTCTCATAGTCTGGAGGTGAATTGTAACACTTTATCAATATCTATCTGATGGCTTTTGGGATTGAGGGAGTTTTTTTTTTACATTCGGAGAGGAACCAGATTTGATTAGTTTGCAGTTCCGAGATGTCTCTTTTCATTCAACCATCAAAAACGTTGAGGTGATTTTGAGGTGACTCCCAGCAAAGATTTCGTGCTGGGAGTCACATTATAAGGTTTTCTGAGGGTGATTTTTAGAGATCATGGGGTGATAAAAAGAAATTCTAATGACAACCTCTTTAATAAATTATGATATAACTTTCGCCCAGAGTTGATTTGTGCTGACGGTGTTACCAGAAGTAAATCTTATTAATTTCCAGTGGGGAAAGTGTTCCTCCTCTGGAAATATTATTCTTTTTTCAATTATTATGACTATTATGATTAATATTTGCTAAGGCGTCCATATTCTGCTCATTTTCAGGTTCATAATTGTATTTTGAGGTTGTACCAGAATAGGTTTCCATGGTTTCATTTTCAAAAAACACCATATTTTTGTACTGCACATTGCTGCAGATCCTGTTTTCACGCTTGTTGTTTGGGTCTCTGTTTTAGCTCCAGAGTGAGACATCTCACAAAGTAGTTCTTTTGTAGATTAGGGTGAACTAGCGTGTGTTGTAGCAGTGGTTTGCCATTTTAGAACGAGCTAGCATGCTAGCATTTGCTACGGTTAGCCACCTCGTCTCTAGTGACGTAGAAAGTCGTGCAGACGTGGAACAGCTCACCCGGAGACTGAAGACAGAGGACATTCAGAAACCGGATCTCAATAGAAACAGCATGGGTAGTTTTTTTTCCCCCCAAATTTGTTTGCGTGTGAAAGCACCTGTCGTCAAGTAAGGTGAGATCACAACGCTCTGACTACAAGGTCTCAAGGGACGAATGTAAACGCAGAGCTTTACTCGGCTCGTTTTCTGTGAACGATGTTGCGAGGGGGTAACGTTAAGGCGGAGCTAGCAAGCGGGTAGGAAATGAGTCCTTACCCCAATTGAAGGAGTTTAAGTACCTTGGGGTCTTGTTTGCGAGGGGACCATGGAGCGTGAGATTGGTCGGAGAATCGGGGCAGCCGGGGGTATTAGCCTACATTCTGTTTATCGCACCGTTGTGATGAAAGGGAGCTGAGCTAGAAGGCAAAGCTCTCAATCTACCGGTCAGTGTTCGTTCCTACCCTCACCTATGGTCATGAAGGCTGGGTCGGGACCCAAAGAACCAGATCCAGGGTACAAGCGGCCGAAATGGGTTTCCTCAGGAGGGGGGGTGCCTGGCATCTCCCTTAGAGATAGGGTGAGAAGCTCAGTCATCCGAGAGGAGCTCGGAGTAGAGCCGCTGCTCCTTCACGTCGAAAGGAGCCAGTTGAGGTGGTTCGGGCATCTGGTGAGGATGCCTCCTGGGGGGGTCCCTTGGTAGGTGGTCCAGGCACGTCCAGCTGGGAGGAGGCCTCGGGGAAGACCCAGGACTAGGTGGAGGGATTATATCTCCAACCTGGCCTGGGAACGCCTCGGGATCCCCCAGTCGGAGCTGGTGGATGTGGCTCGGGAAAGGGAAGTTTGGGGTCCCCTACAGGAGCTGCTGCCCCCCGAGACCCGATACCAGATAAGCGGATGAAGATGGATGGATGGATGGATGGATAGCAAGCTAACGTCCTAAACTGCGTCGGGCGGCTCTCCTCCCAGCAAGCTGCGACACAGTTTACGTGTATTTTCACCACGACAACTAACAACAATCGCCATTTTGTTGTGTACCAATGAAAGGACCACGGTAAACGGTTCAGTGGCCTTTCTATCCATTTTATTTCTATTATTTTGTCATTATTTTAAACTCTGCTATCCATATTTCAAATACTTGAAAATTGTCTTACCCTCTGCAGCAGTAAACCAAACATAACACTCTTCAAAAACTTTTTTAAACAGTCAAATCACAGTCTACCATCCACCTACGCACAAATTAAGTACTCAATGCAGGGCTGGATCCAAGCTCACTGTCCCCAATACACACAATCCGGGGAGAGGTCTGTGGGAGTTGGTTTGACTGCTTATAATTCAGAAGAAGCAGGCCATACCATGTCTCTAAGTGAACTGAACTTTTACTCAAAGAAACAAATGTCTTGTAATGAGCAGGACCAAAGTCATCATCACTCTTCCTAGTTTTCTTCCATGGTCTATTTAGCACACCGCATGCTGCCAGTGCATCTCCGTCTGGCCGTTCCCTGAACTATCCACCTGCCTGTGATTATCTCAACTCTGCATATCTGACATATCGTCATCTTTCTCATCAAGACATCAGCCCATTAAGCGATCCCCTTTATTTCGCCTGGCAGAATGACAGCGTTTTCTTCTGCAGTTCTACTCCTATAAATCCACGGGAGTGTCCCGTACAATAGTTTTCGCCTGAGGAATCACAGTAAACTGGCTTCAATTATCACGAGGGCGGACTGATGAGGGATGAAAGGCATCATTGTGCTGATGAGAAACTCATTACTGTTGTAATCCTGATTTTGAAGTATTCCAGTTGACATGCGTACTGAATGAAAAATACATTAAATATAAGGTTCAAATTGAAAGTTAATCTCAAGTACTGTAACTTTGTGGTACTTTTACTTTACCTGATTTCTTATTTCATGCCACTTTCAACTTCTACCCTGCTACATCTCAAAGAGAAATATTGTACTTTTTACTCCGTTACAGTAATATGACAGCTTTGACTTTAATTAGTTACTTTAACTTTAGTTAAATATTGAAGCGGATAGTATGGAGACGTGATAACACAAACCATGAGGCTTCCTGCTCATATTCAAACACCTGACTAAATCCCAGGGTGCAAAGCTCCTGTAGTTCCTCCTACATATTATACCCCATTATCATGTTCTTACAATATTAAAATAGCTATATTACCATTACCCAGATATAGTGTATAGTGTGTTTCATCCACCTTCTTTCATCAACCTTTCTTACATTACACAGTGCCGTTTTCTTCTGATATTTTCTTTCAACTTACACAAAAACGTATTGCAATGACGATAAAAACAGAATACGTACAGAACATCACAGACAGCCTTCCTGTGTTGTTCCTTTTTAATTTACTAACGGAAAAAGCTCCAGTCAGCATACACCTCCATGTGATGTATTGCAGGTAATTAAAGGATCTTAATGTTTGCTGAATCACATGAGATCCAAGCTGCATTTGAATAATTAATCCACAGAGCTCTTTATCAGCAGAAGCAGGAGACTCACACACTTCCCTTTGGCCTCTACCTTTTGTCTTAACATTTCCTCTCTAATGATCCTGAACAGTTTGTTTACTCTAAATGCATCATTGATAAATATTAATGCTCAGACATAATTGGGTCCTCCGTTGTTGTTTTTAAACAAATGATAGAGGAGGGGGATCATTAAAGAAAGGGAAACTATTGCAATATTTCAAATCAAAACGAGAGTTATCTCAAGACACTTTACAGATCTACGGATTAACAGATTTTTTCCTAACTATGTTAGTGAGTTTCTCAAGAGCCAGACTTTCTACTGACTACTTAACCTTCATTTCTAATTGCCAACAAGGCCAACGCAATCGCCGAATCACACAGTTGCTGATTCACACAAGACTAATATCATCACACAACCTCTGTGTTTGGCGAAATATGGTCGGTTATTTGTAATTTCCCTAAAAGTTCGGCAGAAGATTTTAGCGGATTTCTACGACCTCTGCAATAATTGGAATTTACAAAAGATCCCCTGGTTATACTAATCCTAATACCCAATTCATCCCTCCTCCTCTCTTCTTATTTTCCTCCCTTTCCCCCAGTGCTCCTGCAATGGCAATGTCTAATTATCACAGGTCTCTCTTTTCTTTCTTTTTTTTTGACTTCCAACCGGAGCCAGTGACAGCCGAAAACATGACAACAGCTCAGGAGGCAGCTCCAACATATCGCCGAGCAACACGCTGCCCGGGACCCGACTATCTGTTCTCGCCGTAGTGTCCACACAGCTGCAGGAAATAATGCCACCAGTCTGCAGTGGGTGACAGGCCGTGTCCGTGGCTTCAAATGGGCCTGTCCATCCCACTGTGTGGTGTGTGCGTGCGTGTGTGTGTGTGTGTGTGTGTGTGTGTGTGCGTGTGTGTGTGTGTGTGTGTGTGTGTGTGTGTGAGAGCACATGTAGCACTGTGGAAAGCCTGAGATAGATATGGCTTGACATGGTGCCAGAGGACCAAAAAGGAGTGCTGTGATTCCGTGTTGGTGTGGGCATGACAGCGTGTGTTATGAGACACTCACGTGTAGTCTGTAATGTTTGGCAGTTACCATGCCGGGGTTAGTTTACTGACTTTAACTGCGTACAGACCCACAGCTTTATTTAACCCCTGTGTTGTCTACCCGTCAACCATGAACTTGCCTTTCCAGGTCAAATTTTTTTTTTTTTTGTGCTTTTCTAATTTTTTTGACTTTTTTTCTGATTTATTTGTCACTTTTTCCGTTTTTTTTTAAAAACCTGAGCTGGTTTAATAACAGGTTTTACACTTTTTCTTGGAATTCATGGTCAAAATACCTAATTTGTATCAAATTATACGTAAGTTTTTAGTTAAAAAGGCAGAAATTACGAATTATTTTGGCTAATAGTTAAGATCAGAGGATAATGAGTGGATCTCAGATGGGTAGATGTCAAAGTTTAGTCCGGATACTGTTTGGAAACCATGAAAAATAATAATTCAAATGCTATAAGATTAAATAAAAACACCCCAAAAATGAAATGAAAGTAATCAAAAATTGTACCTGAAAAATGTTGTATGGAATCATCCATGTTATTTTTGGTCAATTTGATTGAAAACACCAGGGTTAAAGCATGTTAATAGAGAACCATGTTTTAGTGAGTAAGCTTCCATCTTAATCTGCTCCTGTTTGATTGGGATCGCTGTTAATGCAAACGCAACAGTTCCTCCGTGTTGTTGAGTTATTATTTAGAAGTGTCGTGTCGTAGTTCATCGTGGTTTTAGAAATGTCATCGTGTGTTAGAAACTGTAACAGATAGAGGAAGTAGAGTAGCTGGCCGTTGGGGTGATGTGTGTGTTCGTTGGAGGATGAAAGGTCACGGAGACGAGAAGAAGAAGTCGGAACAGACAGAAGTCTTGCACCTGGCTGTGGTGCGTGAAGATAACACACCTACACACAGACAGAACATACTCACTCACACATACACACACACAGACACACACTTCTGCCTGACCACAGGATCCGACGAGGGGGGCATAAGTAGAGAATGACAGTTAGATTCAGGACTCATAATTTGAGACTGAGTGACCGGAGCCCCAAAAAACTTTAGTCTGCGGTCAGGGATACTTGGTGTCATTTTGGGTTGTCTAAACTTAACTGCTGTACTTCCTAAACTTTGTTTCATTTTAAACTACTGTCTCAGTAGGGCTGCACGATTATGGCCGAAATGATCATCACAATTATTTTGATCAAAATTTCGATCGCGATTATTCTCACGATTATTTGTTGATTTTAACCAAACCAAATTTTATTGTCACATAAGCGGTTTATAACTGAGAGAGGGATTGTGATGGACGCCTGATCATTATGAACGGGTCCAGCACGGGTCGATTGTCACTGCGCTGCACTTTTATGAACTATGATATTCTGGCCCTGGGTCACATCTCTTGCAGGTCCAGGTCCAGGTTCTGGTCCTGGTCCAGGTCCAGGAGCTCCGTCTCACACGCTGTCACTCTACCGACTGAAGTTAGTTGCATTCAAAAACTTCTTCTGTGTTTGTCGCCGTGGCGGCCGCGATAGCGGAGCTACCCGCGGAAACACTGGTACAAATATAGGTTTGCCCCTCTCATACTTAACAATACACAGCTGTGTTAATAAAAAATTAAAACTAGACAAATGTCAGCAGTGTGGACGGCGGCCGCTGTGTGGCCGGGCGCGGAGATTAAGACGAGATAGAGCAGAGGAGAGATCCTTTTATTTCAGCATTCATCCGTTGCAGACCATTAACAACCATAGCGATTATCATTCTCATGGTAACCAGGGCAGCAGTTGTTGACCAAAACCCCCCGAATCCACATCACTAGCCTGAGGGCGGACTTTCTGCAGTTCAAGATAAAAGAGAAGAAAGTAGGTGTCCTTTCTTACAGTGGGAGGTGGGAAAAAGGAGTCAAGCCAGTGGGAGGGACAGAAAAAGACAAATGAGGGACTCAGTATGCCAAGCTCTACTTCATCACACAGGTGTAGACGGTGTCAGCAGCTCACAGCCGAAAATCAAATCACTTCCTGCTCGGTAAAATAGGCCATCATTCTCCCGACGACGCTCTCTCATCTCCAAAGACGACACGTCACTCAAATGCGTTTTGTTTTGAGATTAGGGGACCAATTACCACACTGCAGCGACTTATTAAGGGCAGTTATGATGAGTGTAATCTCACAAACAAGGCCTGCTAACACTCCCTCATGAACTGCTAACACTCCCTCTTTAGATCTGGACTTCCGTCCTAATTGTTCCTTTTTTCTCAAGTTTTTGACTCTTCTATTGACTGTATGCCACGTGTTGTTAAATTATTGTAGGGAACCCAACATGCTATGGTTCCTTTTTACTAAATGTATACTTTTTGTTGCTAAATAAATCAAATGAAGTCAGACATGGGTCTATCATTTGGAAAACGGATAGACATCTCAAATGACCGGACTATTTCTGCATCGGGTGGCAGCGTGAACATTTGACACTGCGAAGTTTTGTGCTGGTTCAAGCTGTTAGATAAGCCATCTGGCTGCGTGTGTGTGTGTCCTTTCTGTATCGAGATTAAAACACAGCGCTACAAAGATGGAGAGTGATGACGCGATAATGTCCCAATAGTGCGGAAAAAGAGGACCCACTTGGGCGTTGGACTTGGCCAAGTGTCTAGTGGTTCTACTGTTACAGGCCAATCACGGCGCACAATGAACCCAGGGGTTAATAACGCGTGTTTTACTTTACCCGTGCCCCTATGGCGCCAACACTGCTCACATTCGATTAGCATGAAGACATAAGCCAGAGAACGGGCGACACTGTACCCATGTGTTATTAACCTCTAGGTTCATTGGTTCCGCAATAGTCCTTTAAGGAGCTCCACGCCATGTGGATGTAATTTGGCCATCAAGCTGAATTTATCTTGATTATTGTCAATTTGAACTTTACGACGATGAGGTAAGAATAGGCTATTTGTCAAAGCTGTTGGCTCTGTTTTTAGGCTTTAGAAAATCTAGCCCGGGACAGGAGAAGTTGGCCAATCACTGGTCATTTTCAGAGAGAGAGAGAGAGAGAGAGAGAGAGAGAGTTCCTATTGGCTCTTCTGCGCATGCAGTACGTCAAATCTCAAATACCTGTGGAGCATTACAAACTTGAAAAAATATCCCTTTTAAAGTACATTTAGAACGGATAAAAACGTGCCAATGATTAATTTGCAGATTAACTAGGACACTCGTGCTAATAATCGTGGTTAAATATTATATTCGATTGACAGCACTAATAAAGAGACAAGCAATATGTGTTCATTTTAGGGGAATTTTTGAATGATTTGAATACTATTTGCGAAAGCTGTATCTGTCTTACCCAAATCATATTAACCCCTGTGTTGTCTTCCCGTCAACCATTAACTTTTCCTTCCAGGTCAAAATTGAAAATTAATATTTTATTTGTGCTTTTCTGATGTTTTTGGCGCTTTTTATGATTTATTTCTCACTTTTTCCAGCTTTTGGCTCTTTTTGTTTGAAAACCTGAGCTGGTTTAACAAGGTTTCATGGTCAACAAACCTAATTTATATCAAATTATACATAAGTTTTTAGTTAAAAAGGCAGAAATTATGAATTATTTTGACTAATAGTTAAGATGTGAGGATATTGAGTGGATCACAGATGGATATATGTCAAAGTTTAATCCGGATACTGTTTTGAAACCATTAAAAAAAATAGAATTCAAATGCTATAAGTTTAAATAAAACACCCCAAAAATGAATCTCACCTGAAGAACGTATGGAATCATCCATGTTGTTTTTGGACAATTTGGTTGAAAGAAATCCATATTTCTGATATAAAACACGTTGAAACGGGTCAGTTTGACCCGAGGACAACACACGGGTTAAAAAATGTTTACTCCGTCTTTAAGTCACATGTCTTTCAACAACAAACATTTGGCCTAATTATGTCTACGGTGGAAAAAAAACACGCAAACATGCTCAGCCATGGAAAGGCATGGCAGAGCTGTTTGTCCTGGTTATGCAACAGCACCGATGCGTTGGTACAGATGAGTTAGATGGCTTTGGTTGTTGAAGCTCTGCTCTTCCTATTCTCCAAACGCAGTGATTGAGAAAGGATTAGCGTGCCTCGGTGCGTCCCCCGAGCCTGGGAAAAGACACTGCTGGGGATTTATGGATCTGCTAATAGCCGGGCCACATCCTGCACAAACAATTAACCAGGGAAAGTCATAAATGAAGTCGGCTCGGAGTTTGGAGCAGTGCTCCGAGGCGGGTTACAAAGTCGTCGGAGCACAAAGTTCCTTTTTCTATCTCGCGTAGTTTGAGAAAGAATTAATGAAGATTTTTTTGGAACAAAGGCTTGTTGTAGAAAACCCAATTAGGACAGAGGGATCCATGCAGGAATGCAGAAATGTTTGGGGCTGGCAGACGTAATCTGCATGAGAAGACGTGTTGGTGTGTCATTTAAAGCGCTCATTTTATTGTCATTTTCAGGTTCATAAATGAATTTTGCAGAGTTTCCATGGTTTCATTCTCAAAAAACACCATATTGTAGTTGTGCTGCACATTGCTGCAGATTCTGTTTTCACCCTGTGTGTTTAGGTCTCTGTTTTAGCTCCAGAGTGAGACATCTCACTAGTTTTATCTCCAGAGTGAGACATCTCACTTCTTTACTATCTTTGTTGCACATGCTCAGTTGCTCGGTAAGATCCCATCAGCTAAATAACTCTTTCTCCGGCTTTGGTCAGTCCAAGTGTAGTGTTGAAAACGTCAAAAAAGGGACAGACATTGAAAAAAACACCAAAAGTGTTGAAAAACTGGGTAAAAATGTAAGAAAAAACACTGATAAACAACAAAAGTGTTGATTTTTTTAAATTTTGACAGGAAGAGAACACAAGGGTTAATTAAGGTTGGTTAATTTTAACATATTCCTGTTATTTTGCTTGAGTATATGTTCTGAGTTTAGTTACCAACGGGGTTGTTGTTGTTTTTTTAGGCGTGTCTTTCTTTTGTCCTCTTGCCTTTTTGGTGTGTTCAGGTGTGTTCAGGTGTGTTCAGGTGGGTGTCTAGGCACCGTGTTGGAACCTCGCTCCTGTTGCATGCAAGTAGGCCCTGGGGTTCTCTTAGTGCATGTTTTGTTGTAGTGTTTGTAGTGTTGCCCTCCCAGACTAGCGAGACAGGGTATTCTACCGTAGTCTGCGCCCACTAAACCCCAGCCCGCTGATTTGAGTTTATTAGGTGTATTTCATTAGAGTTGTAGTATTGTTATAGTTGGATTTTCTTGGGGTGGCGTTGTTTGTTCCTAAGTTAGTTCCTCCCCTTGGTTATCCTTAGTTCCCCCTTTTAGTTTTCATGATTAAATATTCCACTTCTCGCCACACCTATATAAAGAGTCCTGAGCGTGGAACTCAGCCAACTAGCTACGAGATCATCCGTGAGCCCAAAACATTTGATTTGGCGCAGAAGAGCATTTTGGAAATGGCAAAAAGTACAAGACTGTGGACAGAAACGATCAAAGACTTTAATGGTAGAAGCTTGCTTGCCATTCACAGGTGCGTTAAACATTTCCACGGTAACTGCGAGCTCCACCAATCACAGATGCCCCTGTTACGCTTAGGATTGTGGGTAGTGTAGTACTTCTGCTTTACCACGCAGATAAACTATTTTCTTTTTTTTGAAACCAGGTTGATTTCACACAGACTTTGGGCTTCTGGAGGAGCATAACCCTTTGTTCCAAAACCTCACAGCTTGTGGCCAGTCTACCTTGGATGGTTTGGACTAGAGATGTTCAAAGGGGGGTCTCTGACCCCTAGGAACTAGAGTCCGTGAAAAGTCGATTTCAAATAGAGTTGAATGTGCGCTGATTATAATTATAGTTAGATTTAGTGGGTAGCCAACACGTCCGCGCGCTGCTTCGGGAAAACATAACAGATGTATTTCTGCATCGAACAATCACAGATAGACTGGGCCGAGAACACGTTGATGCACTCAGTTGCACTCTGTCAGATTAATACTAACAAATGGTGGTGAAGCTGCAACATGCATGCTTTACACACACATACCCTGAGAACTACCCTGCATTCCTGTTGTACGGGTTGCTCTCTGACAGGAGGCGATTAAATGACACAAAAAACAACACAATCCACCTTATCATCAACAATACAAATCAGATAAATACGTAAATAGTAGTATGTAAAAGGAAAAGATGTAAAAGTGATGTGATTCAGCTCTTGGTCTTAGTGAGGACTGGAGTGATGTGATCCAGTCTCTTGGTCTTAGTGAGGACTGGAGTGATGTGATCCAGTCTCTTGGTCTTAGTGAGGACTTGAGTGATGTGATCCAGTCTCTTGGTCTTAGTGAGGACTGGAGTGATGTGATCCAGTCTCTTGGTCTTAGTGAGGACTGGAGTGATGTGATCCAGTCTCTTGGTCTTAGTGAGGACTGGAGTGATGTGATCCAGTCTCTTGGTCTTAGGGAGGACTGGAGTGATGTGATCCAGTCTCTTGGTTGTTCTGAACCAGCTGCAGCTGTCTGATAGATTTTTTGAAGCCTTACAAACATATTTTGTCTGAAACGTGGCCTTATAATCCACATGGGCAGAACCATTATAATGATAAATGACTCAGGTCAATACACAGAATAAAATAACATAGTTTTCAGATGCAACGCAGCTGCGAGGTAGACCTAGGACCACCTCCCCCTTGGTGGTTTTTGTAAAGTCCCTCCGTGGCTGTGAGTGTGTCTCATGCCTAACTCGTCTTAATGCTGCCTCCTTCTCCTGGAAACCATGGCAATTAAACAGCACTGAAAGGAGTTGGTTTGAAGGGGGGGGGGGCGCTGGGGTGGTCTAACAAACCCGCCGAGGCCCACGCCAGCTGAAGGTAAAGGGGTCAGCGGGGAGCACTCGCAATCCACCATTCACTAATAATTATCCTTGTTTGTGAAACACTTAAATGTGGCTCGGCCATTGGAAAATATACATATTAAAGTTCCTCCTCCTGCCTGAGGGGCTCTTTGCTGGTGAGGGATCTGGGGAACCGTGACACCTTGGTGCCACCTAGAGGAGCACCACAGAGCATTTCCACAGAGGCTGAAGCAGTGATCACAGCTGCCTGTTGCCATCAGCACAGGAAACAAGCAGATGTGAGACGGGGTTATTGTCTACCGTGTTATTTACCTGGAAGCTCACATAGGATCAGGATTATGAGACATGAACCCATGGGGCACAGACAGGGAAAGAGGAAAAAGGGGGGGGGGGGGGGGGGGGGGGGGGGGGGGGGGGGGGCTGACTCATTTGTAGTGTATTTATTGTTGTTCTGTAGTTGTTTGTCGGTCTTTAAGGCCATTTCGCGTTTCCTTATGTCCATTTAATGGCAATTACTTGTTTAAGTTAGTTTAATAGTTTATTTGAACATGTAAAAAACAACAACATTAAAATATAAGATTAATGTACATGCATTCGTGCATACATATATAATTTAAATGACAGATAAATATGGCCATGTACTTCTTAGCACAGTCTTCCAACATTGAAAGTCATTCAAACAAAACAAAACATTCCCATGTTCAAAAGGAGAAGAGGAAGAAGTTCCTAAACAATTTGTCAGGTCCGACCCCCTTTCTCTACTTTTCTCCTGTAGTAAATTCAAAATCTTGTGCTTCACTTATTTACACATCATAGACACAGATGCATACGCACATACACACATTTACACTTTTTTTTAAAGTGTTTTCTTTTCTTCCCTTTCTTCTTCTTCTTCTGTCTATACCATCTATCTATAGCAGATAAAATAACACATCCATACTAGACTTAGTATAGGCTATAGATATATTAGCATATAGATATTAGTATATAGACATACCAGTATATAGAAATGAGCCTTTTGTGTTAATACACAAGTCTTAGATCTTTGACTGTAGCTCATTAAACATGGGGGCAAAAACAAAAGTCTTCACAATTTTGTCCAGTGTATATTTCTCATTAGTACAGTCATATAAATACATAGACCTTGTTTATTTCCAAGTCAACATCCGTTGACATTCAAAACTTCAGTTTAAACTGTAACAATCTGAAATCCCTGAGGTAAGCCGTCCTCGGCAAGTCTTCCTCTCTGTGATGGGATTTGTAATGGATGCTTAAAGCAGAGATATTCTTAGGCCTGTCGTTAGCCTGCATTGTCTAACGCTGTGTGTTCTGCTTTTGATTTCCCTGGAGACTCATTTGGACACAGTGGATCATACAGAATGCATTCCTTTCTCCTTCCTCACATCACTGCGATGGAATGCATTATTGTGTTTCTCTCTCGGAGCATCTGCTTTTGATAGATTTCAGCAAAGCACTTACTTGACTACCTACTCCAATCCCTCCTGATAGACATTTCGGATGGCTTTGGAAAGTACTGACATAAGTTTGGCTGTGGTTCATGGTCATGCACCGTGCTGAAAGAAAGACAGTATTTATATATATACTGTACGTCTTGCTGGTTAGCTCAGTTGGTAGAGCATGCATAGGCTACATATAGGTTCATTTTTTCAATGCAGAAGGTCCAGTGTTAGGGTCCAAACTGTGACTTTTAGCGGCAGAAATGCCCCAAAAAATACTTTTGCAAAGCAAGTTGTTCCACTACACAGCATCTCAAAAACTATTGGCTGGATTTCTATTTAGTTAGCTGTGGATAATCATAATAATGTTTCCTAGAGGATGAGTGACTCTTTTAGTGACCTCTCAAAAACCATTTGTATATTTGATACATACTACGGGGCAGATTGTTGTGAAATTCACTCAGCTAACACAGTACTGTACCTTCTCCCCAGAGAATGACTCCATTGCATTTTGATTGCTCCATTTTGTTTCTCCAACACCGCCCTCAAGTGGTGTATTGTTCCATCTGTGATAAACATTGCAGCTTCTACAGAGGCGTAGAGAAGAACCATCCACCATGAGGATACTTTCTCTAAGGACTCATTCTGAGTAAGATGAACAGACCTGGAATCAAAGCTGTGTTTTTGTGCTCTATCATGTCGTGTTGCTGCTAACTTCAGAGACTTTCCTCACTTGTTAAAGCTGCAATAACTTGAGGAGCTAAGGTGAAGAAATGTGATTTGGGGGGTTGTGGACGGGCGGAACTGACACCGGACTTTAACCCGGCAGAGGGGGATTCAAGCCCCGTCTGAAAATAAAACTAAATGTTGACTTTTGTACATAACGAACGTCACGTTGAACGTCACATGCGTAAACCTTCAATCAATCAATCAATCAAAATTTATTTATGTAGCACTTTTCATTCATATAAATGTAGCACAAAGTTGCTAATATTGCCACAATGTGCCAATCAGAATGAGAAAGTACCTTAGTCCCTTTAAAAATGAGTTGGAAACGAGTTAGACAGTTCAATGTGGTTCACGTTTGCTCTTCATTTGACATCAAACACATCACAGTGACAACTGGAAATCCCTATTTTCTGTATGAAATGGTGGGAGATGTATCACTCACTCCCTGCCTGCGAGTAGCCTGAGGAGGCTGTGATGTAATTTCACTCTGGTTTGGGAAACAAGTGAAAAATGACTATTCATAACTACCTACACTTTTTTTCAGGCCGCATTGCTATCACAGTGTGTTAAAGTGAGCATTTTATTCTCATTTTCAGGTTTATAATCGTATTTTGAGGTTGTACCAGAATAAGTATGGTGTGTGTGTGTGTGTGTGTGTGTGTGTGTGTGTGTGTGTGTGTGTGTGTGTGTGTGTGTGTGTGTCAGACACTTAGAAGGCGGAGTTATGAAGTTTGATGGCCACAGGCACGAATGACTTCCGGTCGCGCTCTGTGGTGCATTGTGGGGGAATGAGTCTTGCATTGCAAGTGCCCCTGTCTTTGAGCAGCAAGCCATGGAACGGGTGGGGGACATTGTCCAAGATGACATGATGAATTTTGGACAGCAATCTATTAATCAATCAACCAACCAATCAATTAATCAATTAATCAAACAACCAATCAATCAATCAAATGTTAATTGGCAAAATGTAACCACCTATACAGGGCTCTAAATCTAGGACTGCACCACTATTTCCCGGTTGCACGCCTACTGAACATTTCTAACCACAAGAATGTTAGTTGGTTCATTCCAGTGATGTCAGTGATGACATCATCAACACCTTAAACAAACAGGAAGTGCTACATGGCTCCTCCCCAAACATTCCTGAATGGTGGACCACCGAAGAGGTGAGTATGAAGACACAAACACTTACAACTGTGGGTGTGTTTATGCTTTAAATTAAGCCAGAAATCAATGTAAAATAGGACTGTTACACAAAAACAATGGTGAAATTATAGTAAACTCAAAGTATTTACAATACAACATATAACTGTAACAATGTGCAAGGGTATTGTGGACGAATCATGTAAAATACAAAGCACCAGGAGCAAATGGTGAGTGAAGGGAATCTCATCCACTTAGTTACAAAGGTTAAAAACTAAAGAGACGTGTATGAGAGCTCAGGAGTTAGTGTAACAGCTGACTCCCTTGTTTCCTGCAACGACAAAACCTTTATACAGTGTGGGATTTTTAAATAACCAAATATTCGAATTGGTATCGGTCTTAAAGATCCTTTATCGGTCGGGCTACACCGGATACCCGTGTGTTTCATGCCAAAACGTTGAGAACAAGCTCATCTTTTATGTATAGTGACGCCCAATTTTGTTCCAGAGAAGTATTTTGGTAATTTGGCCCTAAAGCTGAAAAGTTGATGTTCCCTTTTTGAAATTTCTCAAATCTCTCGTGAGAACTAAACTCAATTGTTTTGGTGCTATAAACAAGTTCATAAACGCCTTGAGGTTCACAAAAGTAGAGAAATGAATGAATAAAATAGTAAATAAATGTGGAAAATGAAACCTTGTCATATCTCTTTTTGAGTAGTTGACAAACATCAGAAGGATGATCTGTTTTCTTTTGAATCGTAATATCTTCATATTTAATCTCTATTTCATATATGTTAAATTAAACATGTTCAGTATATTAATTTACTGAGATATAAGGCAAGGCAATGCAAGGCAGCTTTATTTGTATAGCACATTTCAGCAACAGGGCAATTCAAAGTGCTTTACACAAAATCA
>NC_048426.1:23490482-23492184 GCF_013103735.1 Etheostoma cragini | reverse complement strand
CCCCCGTGTCCTTGCAGTAATCTGGAGTTTTTCTGCAGCACGGGGCACCAATCCATGCGTGACCACATGTAATATAATCAAAAAGTCAGCGCTGTGTTTTATACAAGCAATCAGAGCCAATCAGTGTGAGTCCAGTGTGTGATGGGAAGGTGGAAAAGGGGGGCGGGGGGGCTCAGGGGTTTGCTGGGGCCCTTGGCCTGGGTGTGTTACTCATCAGTCTCCCAGGCCCGGCGCTCTGTTTGGATTGCTGTGTTTGGATAAAGCAGATTGGTTTGCACTTAACCCTGTAATATATGCAAAACTATTCTCCTGGTAATACTCCTTAGGCCTGGCCAGTCACCGCCGTGGCAGATGCCGTAAACGTGGCACGGCTTGAAGAAAAATGGCACATAATAAATTGTGACATGGTCGCCGAGGGGGGGCACATGTGTCCCAGTAGCCCCCCCCCCCCCCCCCCCCCCCCCCCCCCCCCCCCCCAACACACACACACACACACACACACACACACACACACACACAATGATGTTGACAAGCAGGACATGAAATATGGCATTATGATTTACAGATGCAGGTCAAAAGGTCAATTTGAAAGTGTGCATGTACACACAGCAGTAAAGCACCCTGTGTGTGTGTGTGTGTTTGTGTATTTTTAAAGTGTTAAGAAAAGTGACTCTTACACTGCTTTTAAAACTATTAAAAGTGCCCATTTTTTTTAATAAAATCACTTTTTCTGGGATTTGGAGCGTTCATTTGTGTCTCTGGTGCTTCCACACGCATGTAAACTTAAAAAAAAAAACTACTTGAGTGAGATCTGAATGTCCACTGTTCAACATTTTCTACGGTACTAGCTGAGAAGAGGTTGCAACCGTAGCATGCTAGCTCGTTCTCAAAAGGAAAAACACTGCTACAACACACACTAGTTGACCATAATCTCCAAAAGAACTACTTCCTGTCCTTGTTCTACTTCCTGTCCCTGTTCTGCAGGTATTCCACAAGTGGCCCTGGTCTAGAAGAAGTCTCCCAGCTGATCCTGCCTTGGACTGACCAAAGCTGGAGAAAGAGTTATCTAGCTGATGGGATCTTACCGAGCTACTGAGCATGTGCAGCTCCCAACAAAGATAGGATAGAAGTGAGATGTCTCACTCTGGAGCTGAAACAGAGACCTAAACACACAGGGTGAAAACAGGATCTGCAGCAATGGGCAGTACAACACAAATATGGTGTTTTTAGAAAATTTAACCATGGAAACCTATTCTGGTACAACCTCTAAATACAATTAAAATCAATCAATATACACACTGACAATGAGCAGAATATGGACGCTTTAACTTAAAGGAGCTCTAATCATTTGCTTTAATTCTGAGAGTGCGATGATAACGTCTGTGTACTAAGTACAGAGCGAGTGCTAGAAGAATATTAGCAAAGTTTAGCATTAGACTGGAAGCGAGGGGAAACGGGGAGTCTGGCTCGTCCCAAAATTAAACAAAAATTAAAAAAAAACCTCCAACCAAAGCCAGAGAGGGGCAAAAGTACGTCTCATCACATCTCTTCTCGCTGAGTTCAGTCACATACATACAGGGCTCTGAAGCAGACCCGTCGTGTTCACTTTTCTCTTTAAAGAACAGAACGTTGTAGAGCGTCCTCTGGTGGACAGACTATGCAACGCCATCACTAACAGGGACGTTGTAGAGCGTCCTCTGGT
>NC_048426.1:23483052-23490382 GCF_013103735.1 Etheostoma cragini | reverse complement strand
TTGGTCGGTCTAGAGGGATCGCAGCAGAGAGGGTCTAATCCGTGAAGCCCTCGGTTAAAGCTGATTTCCCACGTAGCCCCGTCAGCTTGGGTTACAGATTTAAAAGACAGCACCCTTCTTGTGTCGCTTGCCTTTTCACCTCTTTCGACTGTTATTACCCGGTTGTTAGCGTTCTCTAGCCAACGAGAAATCACATCTCAGCTACAGACGGAGCACACGCACTTGTGTTGTCTTTATAGTAAATAGTTGTTTTGGTGGAAGGCCCAGAACAACTTGACTGGTTAAATTTCAGATACATTTATTAATTCAGGAAAATACACATTGATGAATATGTACAGCAGTACACGTAAAAAATGCCAGATTGTAGCCTGAGGGCTGATTTCCATCTGAAGTCCATTAGGCATGTTGGAGTTATAATAGAAAATGACAAAAGATATACAATAGTAACATTTAGTATGTAAAACAAGAAGAAAGAAAAACAGGACAATTCAATTCATTAGTTATGTTACAGTGGTTGTTGCACATGATTTTAAAGTGTGGCTCACACACAAATAATGCAATAGCATGTGTTCTTACAGGCTATGTGCTGTATCCAGGCTATGTGCTGTATCCAGGCTATGTGCTGTATCCAGGCTATGTGCTGTATCCAGGCTATATACTGTATCCAGGCTATATACTGTATCCAGGCTATATACTGTATCCAGGCTGTACACTGTATCCAGGCTGTACACTGTATCCATGCAGATAGTTTGGTTTTAGCAAGTTAACTAACCAATCAGACCACAGAGTCATTCAGTAGTTCATCTGGAGCTTTCGATGCCCAGAAAAAAGAAAGAAATGACAGTTGTAAATGTCAAAAAAAAAAATTGTAGGCACTTTAAGTTGTCACTTTAAAGGCCCGGACCCAGTTATTCCTTTGATAACTGACAGTTTTCAATGGAACAACATATTTCTAAAGAAATATAATGCAATTAAGGGGGACCAGCGACGTCTGTTAGCCTGACATCGCCAGGCCAAATCGCAGAAGCGAGTTAGTCTGGAGCCTCTGACTTCATTTTTGATGTCCAAGGAGCGTTGAGCTCACATGAGCTAACAGATTTGTGTGGTTCCCAGGCAACGGCGATGTGGTATTTGAAAATAAAGTTGAGCAACTTTTGAAGAGACAGACATAAGAATGGTCAACTAAGGCTGCTTTGCAAAGGCGCCGACCGTTGAGACCCTCCTCCGCAGTCTGGCAACGCAATCTTCAACCAGATTTAAAATTGCAATGTCTCAACCTAAGCGTCCCTTTAACTTGTAGAGCAGGGCAGCGGGGTTTAAGAGGTCCCGATCCAGTTGAGGAGAGGATTAACGGAGTGACAGAGCCCTGTCTACACTACCATTATTCCCATCATGCACCGTGCACATGTGGTTACTTGCTTCTGTTAAACAATCACCGTAGGCATTGTGAATAACACATCTGTAACTGCTGTTACTGTCACCACAAGTGAATGAAAGGTCAAGGTGTGTGTGTGTGTGTGTGTGTGTGTTGGGACTTGCATGGTGTGACGCATCCATTTTACATTCACACGCCTGCCACTTCCGTGTAAATCATCCATCAAAGCGGGGACAAGAAGGCTTTTCAGCAAAAAGGCCAGCAAAGTAGTCTCCTTGTTGAAGGCTGCAGACTGAAGGAGTGACGTTGATGCAGCACTGGGGGAGCAGTTGAAGCCCACCCAAAACACACACACACACACACACACACACGCGTACGTCCACTGCTTGACGTTTTGTTTTGTCACGGCCATTGTGGCTAGAGCTGTCACTAACAGAAACAGCGTGACCATGTTGATTAGGCGAACCTTTCGGCCAAGGAGTGGAAATATGCTGTCGGCTCATTACAAAAATACATAAGCCCTCACTTCCAATTACTCACTTAGCAGCTGGAGATTAGACAGCGGAGCGGCTGCCAACACCGCAGTCTTTCTGGGGTCAGTGCACAGGATTGTGATCACAGTTTATATCGGTTTCTGTGAACCTCTCCCGCCTCACTCGGCTACCCTTTTATCCCGTCATCCATCTTTACATCCAGCCCGCCGCCCCTTCACCCGACTCACCTGAAAACCAAAGTCAAATATTTACACTTGTGTGTTTCAGCGGCCTTTTTTTTCTTCTTTTTTTTACGTGAATTTGAATAGTTTAGGAAACATCAAAGAAGTTTTGGGATGAATGTTGCCTCAGTTCACATGCGGGAGACAATGTGGCACACTCTGGTTCCTGGTCTGGTCTGGGATCGGTAGACCTTCCTCCACAGCGCTGCCGAGGAGGTCTGGCTGGTCCACAAAGCATTCTGGGATGGGAGAAAAACCTAATCTGGTTTATTGGCTTTTCTTTTAACCAATCACTGTCTTAGGCGGCGCTAAGCACGGGACAGAGCCATGTTGTCTCTGAAAAATAGCTTCTGGAAGGAACATGTGCACATTCAAAAGTGTGTGTGTGTGTGTGTGTGTGTGTGTGTGTGTGTGTGTGTGTGTGTGTGTGTGTGTGTGTGTGTGTGTGTGTGTGTGTGTGTGTGTGTGTGTGTGTGTGTGTGTGTGTGTGATAGCTCACTCTGTTAGTGCGCTCGCCCCATGTTGGCTGAGTCCTGCAGCGGTCCGGGTCCAGCCTGCGGCCCTTTTGCTGCGTGTCATCCCCCCTTTACAACTGTCTCTCTATCTCATAAAGGGGAAAATAAATAAATAAATAATCTTTTTAAAAAAAAGTGTGTGTGTGTGTGTACGTGCCGCGTAATCAAGGACTTTTGCACGCAATAACACAAAAAAAACTGCTTTTCTGGAAGGACTGGTACAATTCAGAGACAATAGTATTGTAATTTAACTAATTACTTTCAAATGACAGTAGCTAGTAATCTACAGTGTATTACATTTGGGACTGAACTTGCCCAACACGAGCTTCAGGTACCACCAGATGACCACAGACCACCAGTCTTTACCGGCGCCGTGGTAGTGGAGTTAAGCCAGAAAAGGTGAGCATCATATGGCGTCCGATGGCAAAGGGACCTGTTAAGTTTAGGAAAAAGGTCGTCGTTAAAACACTCCAGAGGAACGACTGAGCGTTTCCTGTGTCGAATCCGAATCCGCTTTATTCGCCAGGTATGAGCACACATACGAGGATTTATTTCTTTGGAGCATCGTTACTCACACTGTGCTTACACACACAAAACTAAATCTACACACTAATATATATACACACAATATATACACACTCTAAACCGAAACAATCCAGAGGCATGAGTGCAGAAGTACTGCGTTTTCGCCCCGTAGTGAACTCCTCTCCACGGCGTCAGAGCGCTGTGTTGTATGTTGACGCCACGTTGTGATATTTCAGTTTGAGATTATTTTCCATCGGATATTGAAGTTCATGAATGAGTGTTTTGGCACGGCTGGCCTGGTATTGGAAGGAGGAAGTAATTTGTGCATGTTTTTGTTTTTGTCTTTTACTTATCAGCTGTTGGAGAATGATGACTCGTATCTATTTGTTGTGGGCTGTTTGCCTCGCTGGATGGGAGGCCTATAAACGTTGTGATGCCGTCGCTCATCATCTCTGAAAACATCAGATTCCCACACAGTCGGAGAAATAAGAAGTGTTTTCTCAAAGTTTAAAGACTGCCATGGCGATTCCCTGACAACATGAGATGCGATGCCGGGCTCCTTGGCTGATGAATCGACTCACTGACGTTTCACTGCATCACACTCCTCTCGGCCCCACTGGCGGAAACCAACTAGATTGCACGAAGTCGCGTCTGGCCACGTCTGAAGGCAACACAAAAAAAAGTTGATTCCTCTTCTGATTGGCCACACTCGAAGGTAGAGTTGAAAAGAAATGGGTGAGGTGCAATGATCATTTAAATGGGAATAACATCACACTCAGGACGGGTGATGGAGGTTGTAATAATGCAAAAAGGAGCGCCAGAGTGACAGGCTGTTGTTTCAGAAAGTTACAAGAGTTAGTTGTAGTTAACAGCTGATTGACTCAAGATTTGTCTCCCTCCTTCTCTTCCTCCCTCCCTCCCGTTTTCCTATTTAACCCTTGTGTTGTCTTCCCAGAGACTGAACTTGTTGTCCTTCCGGGTCAAAATTGCAAATTAACTTCTTTTTTTCCCCTATGTTTTTGACGCTTTTTGAAACCTTTTGTCACTTTTTAACAACACCTATTTTTGTTGTTCAAAAACCCCAGAAATTATGGATTATTTGGACTCTTGGTTAAGATCAGAGGATGCTGAGTGGATCACAGTTTGTTTCAAATGCTATCAAATTGAAAAAAAAAACACCCACAGTTCAATGAAAGTAATCATTAATTTTACGGGGCTTCCACACAACATACATCCACGCTTTCATGTGATTTTGGGGCAATTTGATTCAAAGAAACCCATAATTGTAATCTAAAAATTTGTCAAATTTGACCCAAGGACAACACAAGGGTTAAAAAATGCAGTTTCCCCAAACATTTTGTCTTTTTGTGGGTGTTCTGAAAAAGTACATTAAAGGGTCAGTTCACCCAAATAACACACATTCTGCTTCTTGCCCATACAGTTGATGTGAATAGGCGTGTGTTAATATTAAAATGCTTCTGGGAAGAGTTGTTGCTTTCAGTGTTTAAATGACGTCCCTTTATGGTCCTTGTTAGAATAACAAATGTGCAAAATTCAACTTGGCTAGAAGAAAAAACGGGACTGCGACTGAAAACTGAACTGTCAACAAAATATCTGACATTTTTGTCTTTTTTTCGACATTTATTGTTTTTTTCAATGTTTTTTGGCATCTTTTCTTTTTTTTATTACATTTAACGCGTTGGTATAAGCACCAGTAACACACAGTTTTACCCTTATTTTTGAAACTCACTGATCTTTAATAGAATATCTACATTGCCCATTATCAGCAGCCATTCATCCAATGCTCCAAAGGCTCATTCTGTTAATTAATTATTATTCTTCACAAAGTGTAGGTCATCTGCCAGCCATGCCCATGCCACAGCACATGTTTCTTTCATTTTGTGTTAAAGATGTAGTATATCTCTCTATTATGTCATATTTGTATGTGTTTTTGTGCAAATATGTACAAGTTGGCCACTGGTTTTAAACCAAATTGCCACTTGGGGACATTAAAGACAATTCAATTCAATATATCGATCTGTAGTATTTGAAGATGTGTAAACCAATAAACTCAGCCAAACTAAACTCTGACAACTTCCTGTCCTGCATTGCATCTTTAGTCCACAAGAGGGCAGAAGCAGCCTGTGTGGACACCCACCTTTCTGCAGAAAGCTTCCTCCCATGACTTGGCTGCATGTCTCCGTCCACAGGGGCCTGTCCTCCGCGGAGAACAACAGCCCCGCTAGCTGTTTTAAAGCAGGAGTTGGCAGCCTGACGAGCAAATCTAATGCAACAGTCAATTAGGATCGAGTCCCAGGATGTCAGGCGTAAGCAGAGGCAGCTGTTTCCGGGTGAAGCAGCAGCAGCAGCAGGGGAAGCTGCACGGGACATGCACGCTGAGAGACAGGAAACACAGCACGGCCCTCAGCGCTAAATACAGGGAGTCCACAAGGACTAGCCTCTGTGTTTGACTCAGGCATATAGTCATGGACTTCCTGAGATATAGAGGTATAGACGTAGATATATGGGGAGTCATGCAGAGGAAGGCATGTTCCCCCTTTGTTGCCGTAGAGATCAACAACGAATAAACACGAAGAAAGGAAAGAAATGCAATAACTACTTTCCAGGAAATAAGGACACTATAAAGCAACAGCCGTGGCACCGAAATGAAGACAAAAAAGCCCCAGCAGAGCTTTCCTTCCCCCCCACCCCCCAACTACGCATGTTTCCTTTAATGTCATTTCTAAAGATATTTATTTTAAGCGTTGTTTTTTTTTATTTTATGCATATTTCTTTCATTAGAGCAGCTGGAGAGAGACAGGAAATGGGGGGGGGGGGGGGGGGGGGGGGGGGGCGCTGAAAAGGACTATAGCTGTTTTTATGTTTTTACCAGGGAATAGATTGACTCGCTCACACACACACACACACACACACACACACACACACACACACTCTTTTATTTAATGTTCTGTTTCAATTAAATATATTTAAGTTATTTTTCCTTTATTAGAGAAGCTGAAGAGAGACCTTCTGTTTTTTTTAGGAACTGATATTTTTTTTCAATCCATTGCTGAGCATAAACGCCACACTTTTGCTAAACGAACGCCTTTAGATCCTCCGATAAAACAAGCCCAGTATCCATGTAGGGAAGTGGACTTCATCATGTCATATATGTCCAGTTTGACAGAAAAGCATGAGCCTTTACATAAGAGCAGCAGACAGACAGCAGGAAGTGACATAAGAAACATTTCACCTTTTATTTCCTGTGTTTTATTTTTCATGCTGCTTTTTTGTGGCTTTTTCCATTTTATGTGATAGCGCCGATAGAGAAAAGGGGGGGGGGGGGGGGGGGGGGGGGGGGGGGGGGGGAGTAGCATGGACGGGGATATGGCATGAGATAGCATTGGCCCCCTGGTTCCCCCCCACTGTCAATCTGACGAGATTTCCACTGGATCAGGGTCCCGTCACTTGACTGCCTGTTTAACCAACTTTCAATTCCAATTAATTCAGTTCTTCAGACTATCAAAAATGTGAATACCTTGGAACTAGCATTGGAATAGTTTAGAACATTACATAGAAAATGTATTTGATTATGTATGCATTGTATTTGGTTATAATGAATGTGATATTTGATGCAATGTTTTATTAATGCAGAATAACAAGGCGTTGTTCTATCCAATATTTCCTTTATTTCTAAGCAGATTTTGTCTTGGGATGCGAGTATTGCCACTGAAAATATCGCGATGCTATGCAGTATAAATCTTTCCCCCCCCACCCATAACATCCGGCAGAAACAAGGGACATTCGGCAAAATGTCTGGCGTCACCTGACCAATCCCGGAAGTGTCCCGTCGTGGATGTAAAACCGGGACCTGGCATCTTCTCTGGGCCAACATATTAACTATTTATCTTCCTGACTGGGAATATACAACTTAAGACAAATTAATGACACATTTGTGGAGTTGTGGACTTCACTTGGAGACGTGTTGGACTCGCGGGGGGTGGCCGAGGTCCTTTTGATGAATCGTCATTGCAGCGTCTGGTCTCCGGGCCGCTGTTAGACGTGATGAAAAGCCACCAAATGAGAAGTTAGTAAATCGACGTTGAGTTGAGATTTTTCTCTGCCACACTTGATCAAAGTGGATTTGCTGTTTACTGGCCAAGGTCATAGCATCAAGTTTGAGTAACTAAGGTGGGATTC
>NC_048426.1:23473199-23483042 GCF_013103735.1 Etheostoma cragini | reverse complement strand
CCCCCCCCCCCCACCTCTCTTGCCATGTGACATAATCCACAGTGGATTTTCCTCATTTCGGAGTGTTTAACAGGAAAGCAGGATTAATCAGCGTGTCTTATATTGTTGCGTGTAAAGCAGCAGCTATTATCAGATAACTAGACAGAAGGGGACTTTGTGTAATTCATGGCCTTCTCTTTCCCGCTGATGATCTATCATTATTTTGGTCCTCTGGGGAGTGCACGTCTATTGTTGATACGGCCCATAATTTAGATTTATCCTGTGGGTAAATAAAGAGTGGCTTGCTCTGGCTCTTGAAAGAACACAGCCCTTCAAATCACTTGATCATTAATCCACACGTTGTTTTATTTACCTCTCGCTCTCAGCAACCGGGAGACAGAGTGGAGGAGGACAAGGAGGGGCACTCCGGGGTCAAAAACAAGCGATCTACTGTGAGTCCGTGCCTGTTGGGTGGAGAGGCATGTGGGGGAGGATGGGTTGACGTTGCAGGGTGAGATAAATATGCCGGAGGTTTCAGGTGCTGCTGTGGTGAAGGTTTTCTGGACAGTGTCGGCGACAGAGGTGAGCAGCAGCAGCAAAAAAAAAAAAACCAGGAATCCCCTGCGGGTGGGATTGAACTTGGGGGCAAACATTCCAGTACAGGTCAGCAGGGCATGTGCACCTACAACTCCCCCATCCACCCTCCCCCCTCCCCCCTGCCCCCCACCCCCCAAAACACCCAAACATTGAGTTGAGAGCCTAGACATTGGGGCTGGGACCATACTTGTGTCCTGATTTGTTTTGTTCACGATAGAAGGCCTTTTCATGGATTTTATAGCATTGACTACTGCAAAATCTTTTTTCTTTAGCATAACCAAAGTTAAATAAAATACACTTCTAGAGACATTTCTGAAAACTAAATGATTTCTAAGAAGATTGCGTCTGATATTTCATTTGTAGTGTAGAATATAACATGGATATCCTGCATTTTCTGCTTTTGCTTAGATCAGATATGTTGTTAGATGTGATGTCGTCGCCATTGGCGGGAACGTATGAACAGAAAATATTCAGATGAATCACTGGTAAAAAGACGTATTGATTAAGGTGGTGGTAGGTGGGGTTTGAGAGAAATTCCAATAAACCAGATCGAGTTTTTCTCCCATCCCGAGATACTTTGTAGACCAGCCAGACATTCCTTCCCAGTACTGTGGAGAAAGTCCTGGCAATGCGAGACTACCAAGCATCTCACTTTTTCTTCGCTGTCGTTCCCTCTCTTCTTATTCTGTACTCCCCCTGTAACCCTGCAGGCCCCAAACCACACCCTGTCCCCCCGGGGCCTGCAGCCTCAGCTTCACCCTGAGGCAGTAATAAGTGGTCAGGCCTTCATCCCAGTGTACGCTCACCCCGTTCTCCATCACCGACCAATTGAAAAACCACAATTGCCGCAGTCTGCGGGTGGATGAGGCGGACACGGCTTTTGATAGGTACGCTTCATCTATTATTTATGTGTGTTTGTCTTGGCCTGAGCCCGCCACAGCAAACACATTATACCCCACTGGCGGAGCGAGACGAGGCTTCCATACCTCCAGAATAGAAGTTGTTCTTTAAAACCACAAAGCAGCCCAGTGGATCCCAGTCACCTCCTTATTCACTGCCACTGTCACACACCATCACTTCGTCATGTTAACTGCTGCACTACAGGAATTTTTACTGTAACACTGTTTTCTTCCATCAGCTTCATCTGCTCTGTTAGTTTTTTTTCCTACAATTCCCAGAATGCCTTTAACTAACTCCATGCAGACAACAGAGTTGCAAAGTGTGTGATACTTGAGTATGGAAGACCATTAGGGCCAAATGTGAACCGTGTCTTTGAGTTCTGAGCTTTAACTTGGATTTCTGAGTTTTCTTTTGTATTTTTTGAAAGAAAAATAATTCTGAATTCAGAGGTGTGTGTGTGTGTGTGTGTGTGTGTGTGTGTGTGTGAAAATAGAAGTCAGAATTCAAATATGTTATCTTCATATGTTCTCGTCACTACTTCTTTTGTAGTTGCGGGCTGTATTTTGTATTATTATTATTTATTTATTTTAGACAATTGAAATTGTCGTACTCTGTCTCAATCTTCTAGAAACGTCTCAAGGAAAAACTCCTCTAATCATACGAGGGTTGATTATTCTTTAAGTGCTATATTTGTGCTGGGATTGTTTTTTTTTTTGTTGTTTTTTTTTTTTTTTAATTTAATTTCTTTATATTTAATTCTTCTACAAATCTCTATTTTGAGTCCCTGGTAAATTAAGTTCTTGGTTGTTATATTATTTGTTTATTATTTGTATTTGCTTATTCGGGGTTCCCCATTTCATGCGACCTGTACATGACCATTGTACCTCATGTAATTGTGTTTAAATATACAACAAGGACGTGTGGAAAATACACGAGTAACGTAAAAAGAAAAAGAAAATTGTGTGCACCTCTCAGTTGGAGCAATTTGAGGCTTAAAACTGTCGCTTCAAACACTCAAAAGCATCAAGTTCTTTGATTTGTTTGATTTGTTGACGTTCTGCTCTTCTTTCGTTGTGTTTCTTTCATGGTTATTTGTATTTTAAAAAGGCTTTTATTCCATATTGAGCCCAGGGGAATACAAATGTAAAAAAAAAAATTGCCTTTTGGCAAATTCTGGCATTTTTTACCTACGCATAATCATGTTTTTTTTTATTAATTTGCACTGTCCCTTTCTTAGATAAACTGAATTAATTTGATGCGTCAATCCAAAGCCTTTGCATGGGACGTGGAAGAGAGATACGAGTTGTGATTTCCGAGGAGGATTTCCTCTTATCTGCGTCGCTAACGGTGAGCGGAACATTTACACTTTGTAGAAACCTGATAAAACATTCAGCAGTTAAAGTTAATTATTAATTAATAATTGATTCAATCACCTATCACAGTGCAATGTTTTGGCCCTCAATGATAAACTCAGCGTGTGATTCACACCCCCCAAGACTGAAAACACAATTCAGCAACCTGTAGAATCCCCCAAAAGCTTTGCTTCTCCTTGGCCTTGGCTAATTTTCTGTGAAGACCAGGAAACCACACACACACACACACACACACACACACACATAACACACACATAACACACACATAACTATTACATAAGAGCTGTTTGGCCCTAGTGTAATTAAATGTAGGTGCTATGAAATTATTCTCACACAAAGTTACAAAATTGTCACATTTAAAGCACTTTAACCTGTTCTGATTAGGTTCTAACAAATAAGCAGCGAAAAAAAAAAAAAAGTCTTGTTAGAACATTTTTTATAATTGAATTTCCTTGTTTTCTCACAAAAAAACATAAATTATCATCTGATCATAGATGTGATATCACAGGGTTGAATGGCCTGAATAAACCATAAATGATGTGTATATCATTGGTAATTGAGCTAATATAAACGTCTAATAAGTATTTTTACATACATTGTCACGGCTGTATTTGTTTAAAAGCCTAATAATGTGGCCGGTCCACCAGACCCGGGAGCATGATTCCAACACCACACAAGGATTAAGTTTAAATTAGCCAATCAAAAATGTAAACAATGTCTAAATGAGCATATTTCTTACCTTATAACTTTTTGCCAAAGCCACATTGAGCAACTGGAGACGTTTTGTTTGACATTAAGGGGTTTAAAATAATCTCAGGAGAAAATGGAAATGATATTTAAGGAACTGGTATTCAGATTTACGGCTGTTTTAACCCTCGTGTTGTCTTCCCATCAAAATTGAAAATCAACACTTTTGTTTCTTACGTTTTTGTCCCTTTTTTCAACACTTTTGGTGCTTTTTTTCATGGTTTAACACTTACTTTGACGATTTCAACACTACGTAACACTAACATATTAACTTTACTTTTACAGTTAATTTTGGAATTTATGGTCAATAAACCTCATTTATTGAAAATTGTACCTAATGTTTGAGTTAGAAAAGCAGAAATTAGGAATTATTGAGACTAAAATTAAAGGAATGGATGTTGATGATAATCACAGACTGGAATATGTCAACTTTTACTCAATACTATTTCAAAAACACTTCCATTTGTTTTCCAATGCTATAAAATTGAATAAGACGCCCCAAAATGAATGAAAGTAGAGATTTGTACTTGGCAAAGAGCGTTGGGTGGAATCAATCATGGTATTTTGGGTAATTACAACTAGTTTGTTAAAGAGAACACTAATATAGGAAAATGGGTCAGTTTGACCTGAGGACAACATGAGGGTTAAATTTATAGATACATTTCAGTGAATTATAATGTACTAGAAAACAAATGTTTATAAAAAAAAAAAGACAGAAAGGTTGTCCACAGTTTAAGGGATATTAGGTTAGCAGTACCGTGATCATTTTACAGTGCAGGTCTTGTCCCCTGGAGGGCGGCTGAGCTCAGGGTTGTCAGGGGTGTTACGATCACCTCCTCCACCTCCTCCACCGCCTCCACCTCGGAGATCAGTGAACACTGGCAGCGCTCGGCTTTGACCTGCACTGTAGCGCCTCAGATTTAGGGCTCCTCTGTGGTTTCAAGGCAGCCGGGTGGGGGTGCAGGGGGAAGGGGGGGGGCTGTTAATTGAAGTCAGCAGATGACGGGTGTGCTGTGATTTGTGTGGTGACAGGCAGTGTAATTACACGGCTGGTCAGAATGAACATTACAGTAGTTAAGAGCTTTCGCGGGCGCTAACTCGGCCAATAAAAGGATCCTTACACTCCAGTGTTTGTAAAGCGGTGCTGCCATGCTGCTGGATGTAGAATCAGTTTGTGGGGGGTGGTGGATGTGGGGGGGGGGGGGTGGCATATGCAATGCCAGTACAATGTTATGAGAGAGGCCAGGATAGAATGATTAAAACACCTAAAATCCAGTTTATAGATGTCATATGTTGGGGAGTAACTAGTGACATGTAACAGCATTATGGACTTAAATTACAAAATATATGTAACTGTATTTGTAAGAAAAATATATAATCCTATTAGTTACAAATCAAAATGTTGGGGATAACAAACATCTGACAAAAGTTGAAAATCAATGAAGAAAAAACAAAGACTTGCCAGTCTCCTTCCGACAATGCTAGTGTGCGCCAGCTAGCCAGCTTGCTTTAAGTGGGGGTGGAAAAGGGGGAGAAGATTAGCACAAGCTAGCAAGACCGTATCAGGGAAGAGAAATCAACTCAATGCTAAGTGATAAACAGCTTGTTCGCCAGTTAACCCTCGTGTTGGAAAATTAACACTTTCATTGATGCTTTTAACTTTTTTTAACATTTTTGTCCCTTTTTTCCAATGTTTGTCACTTTTGTTGACATTTAACACTAAGTAGCACTATTATCATTAACTTTAACCATGCAGTTATTTTTGGAATTTATGGTCAATAAACCTAATTTATAGGAAATTATACCTAATGTTTGAGTTAAGAGGAAAGTATGTCGATGGATAAATACAACTTTCACTTTCAACTTTTGCCCAATACTATTTCAAAACAACTTTTTTTCAAATGCTATAAACTTGAATAAGACCCCAAAAAATTTATGAAAATAGAGATTTGTAGCCTACTTGCCAAAGAGCGTTGTGTGGAATCAATCATGTTATTTTGGATAATTTAAAGAACATTGAAACAGGAAAACGGGTCAATTTGACCCAAAGACAACATGAGGGTTAAGTTAAACTCACATAGAGAAATCTAAAGCCAGAAGAGAATGTGGATTAAACTAGATTTAATAAGAAAAGAAAGACTTGTTCACTAGGGGGAAGCAAAACAAGCTGTAAATGTGATATTGTGAGCGTGTTAGCTAACTTGTTGCCTATTTACGTGTCCAGTAGACATTAGCCTTAACTTGGAGTTGTGTTTATGTCCACCTGGTGAATGTAAGTTCAATATTATATGAGGGTGGATACAATAGATACAAGGTTGATATTGCGAGTGCTAATAACTTAGCGACTGACCCGAAAAACCTGAAAGTGAAAGGCTCTGTCTCTGCCCAATGTGAGGCGAGTGCAGATTTGAGTCGTGCATGCGTCACTGTGCAACGGGTAGCATGTAAGATGCTAACGAAAAAACTTCTGGAATGTCAACCCAGTAAAAATGGACCCACTTAACGAAGTTTGTTCACTGTTAGCTTAGCTACAGGTTAGCATCAAACACAACAAAGGCTGTCACTTGAAGGTGTTTTGGGCTAATCGCTCAATCATAGATAATTACGTTTTTGAAATGATTCCCGTCTTCTGTTATTGTTTGTAATGACAATTACAATTAGCTAACATCGGCTAACATTAGCCACCTTAGAAGACTGATTGTACCAGAAGATGTAAGACTGAGTTAGCAAAACTCTAGAAAGTGTGTAAAAGTGTTTTCTATTACTTTTCATTGATGATAAGCAGATTGTAAAAAATGTTACATACTCTAACTTTTATTGTTCATTCATTCATTCATTCATTCATATTTATTATACAGGAAAGTTAAAAAAAGTAACATTACATTACAATGTAAAACGGGCCTGACTCAGTTTAAAAACTGGTTTTCAGCCAGTTCCTGTTCTGCAGAAACAATAAAACATGGTTACAGCACGTCGGGACAGACATTTGTACAAAACATCCATATGGAAAGACAAATTTAGACTAACTAAAACAACAATACAGTTACATAAGGACAAAGACATTTATACAAGACATCAGCTGGGCGGACAGTGCAAACGAGACTTGGACAACACATCAGCACATTGATTAATGTGCATAATGTGAATAATTAGCGTTCAAGTGTAACTGTTAACAAGGAGCTGTTTGTATTCCTTTTTGAAATATGTGATGGATGACAGTATTCTGATGTGATGCTTCCCAATAAATGCATTTTAGATGATCATCAATGATATGCCAGTATATTTGTGACAAACAGGAACTTTTGTGCAAAGATGATGATGATGGAGATATTATGTAATAAGGTTTTGATTTGGTATACTGAGGAAGTAATGAAGCTTATATGAAGATCACATAAGTCTTCTGTGAAATAGTCAGAAAATCAAAAAGTAGTTTTAACTCAATAAATCTCTGTGGAAGTGATGTGAGGGAGTTAAATGGCAGCTCCATATCCTGCAGCCACATGTTGGGTATTTAAATGTCTGTGGTAGCAGCGTGTATTTTCACATGCCTTTTGTGCGTATCGGTGTATTCATCTAGCCCTAATGTGGCCTCAAGGCTCGGGCTCTGTGGAAACATCCAGAGGCCCAAAAGACAGTTGTGGATAAAAACAAAACAAAAAACCCACTCCAAACCAATGCGTCATCCCAGTGAAATATGGTAATAATATAGGAGGAAGTTTACATTTGTACAAAATATGTGTTATTTGTCTTAGCATTCGTTTGAGACTGCGAGTCGGCCGTGTGGAGGGGGACCATTTTCTAAAATGTTTCTGGATGTGGACCACAGAGCAGCCAACACCCCTGTCTATCTTTAGAGCAGGGAATCCACCCAAGAGCTGTCAGTCGAGCCTCCAAATCCGTGACTGCTAAAACTCTCCAGACCCCCAAACACTAACTGCATCGTTCAGGGACGTCCACCCGCCCACCACGCACACACACCATCAGACTCGGATACTGTACAAAGTAGAGGTGTTTGCTAGACAAGAGTAAATAAATTAGGCCTCTGCATAATCGGCCGATGCTGACGTAAAGGCGACGCAGAAAGAAGAAATAATTTTAAAAAACGCTTTTTTTTTTCTCTTAAAATGCTTGCAAAAGGAGCTAAAGATTTATCTACTCTGAGAGTTAACTCAATACCTAATTTTTCTTGGACTCCGCCTTTGTTTTTCCAAGTGCTGGGAACTGTGCACAGAAAGGTCAAAGAAATAATGGTTTAAAAAAATTGGAAAAAAAAAGGAGAGTTGCATTAAATTTGTGAAATACAAAATTACTGCTGCTGGAAAAAAATAAAAAAGATTAATGACTCTGGCTGCGGGCTTTGTGGATCTCACTGGTGCTGTGCAGGGAAGCACTTAATAAATCACTGCTCCATATACAAGGAATTAATAGGGATGGTGTGTTTTCATGGTTTGTGTTGGGGCCAAATCTCAGAGAGCCTGATCTGGCCCCGGCTCTAATCTGTTTTTCCTAAGTCACCTTAAAAGCCTGCTGTTACAGTACCTCGCTCTCCTCGTCCAAACATAACTAGCCTGTTTAGGATTAATTATCACACAGCGCCAAATTGATCAATATCTGCAAGTGAAAGAAAATTCCACTTCCACAAACTCAATTTTTTCTGGCCCCTATACAAATTGTTTTTTTTTATTTTTTTTATTAGTAATTTATAATAACAAAACAGCTCTCTTAGCTTCTATGCACATGTGATTCTTCTTAATTTGAAAGGGGAACTGTGCCGTTTTTTAGCTTAATTTACCTTCTAACGAAGTCATTGGAATGGGTTTAGTTTTTTCGAGTTGAATGGTGGTCGTCTAGCGGAAAAAAAACCTTTGCAATTTTGGACATCAGAACAAGTGTGGATTTTCAGGACAACAGGTACATGGTCGAACGGAAGACAACACACAGGTTAAAGCCCAGTTTAGATCAAAGATTTGCAATGTTTCCACAACTTGCAACACGCTGGTCTGCGTTGTCCTGAAACCTGCCAGTTCACACCAATGCAACTTAACACACTGTAACAAATGTAACCTCAAATTTACAGTAACCTTCCATTTACAGTATTTTATTTATTCATTGCAAAATACAAAACAATTAAACACAACATAATATAAAAAAGTAAAAATATAGTAGGTTGCTATTTACAGTTTTATAGTTGCTATATTGTGATTTTTGTTTTACAGTAATACTTAGACTACTGTAATGTTGTCATGTTGACACAGTTGTAATGTACTTTACAGCATTCTACTGTAAAATCATATACAGTAGTGTTAATGTGAAATCTAAAGGAAATAACTGGAGATGTCCCAGCCATTGTTTGTTGTTTGTTGTTTCAAAGGAAATCTTCCAATAACATCTTTCAGATTGTACATGCAGCTGTCGTTTTAAATGTAAAAACTGTGGCACGGATGATGTGTGGCAGTGTGTTTGCTGAGTCCAGGCTCTGGTTAGCATTGCGGGTTGCGGGGGTGTGCTGTACAGTCCGCTGTGATTAGAAGCAAGCAGAGATCATAGTGGAGCTGTCAGGCTGCTCGCTCACTCTCATACTAAAGCATCTTTCATAATCAAAAACATGACCTGCTGCTCACTCTGCCACCCTCTTTTCTTTTTTTTTTAACCCTAAAATTTCCCCCATTTTCAAAACTTTTCTATGTCAGAAATGTGGTTTTCTTTTGATTTTACTGTCCAAAAACACAACATTAATGGTTCCATATACAACCGTTACTCTTTACAAGAAAAATAAATAAATGACCAGTTCTCTATTTTCATTGAATTTGGGTCTTTTATTCAATTTTATAGCGTTTGGAGAACAAATGAACACTTCACAAGAAAAAGTGCAAAAAAAATCATTAAATCATAAAATTATATACATATTTTATATTTAAAAAGACGCAAACTGTCAATCACATCATGGCCAGGCCCTAAAATACCCCCTGCTTTATCACCGATTTTAAAATCAAGAGACCATTGTTTAAAAAAAGAACATCATTCAGTGTGGTAGAAGACTTACAACTAGCGATTGAGACCATAAACTCATTGTGAAAATGTTTACTGAGATAATAAATCAAGTGAGAAAAGGGTCACTTTCGCATAGACTTCTACAGAAACAGACATCGTTTTGCAACCACATGTGTCGCCCCCTGCTGGAGATCAGATATAATGCAGCTTTAAGGAGTCTCCCCCTGCTGTAGATCAGATATAAAGCAGCTTTAAG
>NC_048426.1:23467497-23473099 GCF_013103735.1 Etheostoma cragini | reverse complement strand
CAGATATAATGCAGCTTTAAGGAGTCTCCCCCTGCTGCAGATCAGATATAATGCAGCTTTAAGGAGTCTCCCCCTGCTAGGGATCAGATATAATGCAGGTTTAAGGAGTCTCCCCCTGCTGGAGATCAGATATAATGCAGGTTTAGGGAGTCTCCCCCTGCTGGATATCAGATATAATGCAGCTTTAAAGCACTTCTGCATTTGAAGCACTTTGCCAAACCGGATGCTTTGTCCATTAATATTAACAGTCTATGGTTGCAATGTAGATTTGCAAATTTTAAACTGGACATAAGGAAATACTGTAGTATACAGCGTATACCTTTGTACCTCATAGACTGCACCATTGCCTCAAACGGCCATTAAAGGTAACTCCAGTATAGTGTTGATGACATTTGCCTAACCCTTACCCAGTCATTTAGCCTTAATTCGTCATGGGTGAAGGGTGAAGAAACAGCTGGAAACAGTATAATGAGTAAAAGTTGGTTCTAAAAGGGTTAACTTAAACAGTTGGACAACATCATAGCGGAATAAAATACTGTATCGAGTTATGATTTAAATCAGGAAATATCTGACTACAGATCACATTAACAAGAACAAGAATCTGGAGCCAAGAGTCAGTTCTGGACTGGGTTCCACATTTAGCTGAAATGAGCGTTCATTCCTCTCCCTGCAGCTGTATATCAGGATGGGGTTGAGTTTATTCCTTTAATGCTCCGTTACGGTCCAAAGGAATCGGTAATGTATCGCTGTGTGTCCCTGACCCGAACAGCTGGGCCAGCTGTTAGGGCAACATTTCCAATAACTAGGATGCACACAAATCCAACGTCTATAAAAAGTAATGAAATTAGAGGATTTGTGTTATCTTAAGATAATGCGGATAATGTTCAGGGCTGATTTAAAATCACTTCCACACTGTGTCCAAAACTTTGTTTTCAATACGTGAAATGATTATGATTTGAAAAGAATTTTTAAGTTGACTTCTCAGAAAGCGAACCAAGAGGTTAAAAGGAGACGCATATCTGTTGTTGGGGTAAAATTAACAATGTCAATACGTATTTTAAAAATGTGCAACTCTCTTTTTGGTTTTGTAATGCTAGTTCTGAGGGTTAGACATGGGATTAATTATAAACACACACATACACATGCACACTCTCAGGCACACACACGGACATATACACACACACACAGGCACACATATACACTCAGGAACACACACACTCAGGCAAACACACATAAACACTAAGGCACACACATGCACACAAGCACATACACACACAGGCACACACAAACACTCAGGAACACACACACTCAGGGAAACACACACACACAGCCAGGCAGACAAACACACACAAACACACACACACTCAGGAACACACACAGGCACACACACAGACACACACTCAGGCACGTACAGGTACACACACACAAAATAAAAATACACTGCAGCCAGTATATTACTGAAAATTCAAATAATACAAAAAGAAACTATCTACAGTAAAAAAATAAACTAAGATTTAATTTTCCGTTTTTTACAGTCACTTTGCTAATAATTTCAGAACCTTGATGTCATGTTTCAAAACTCAAAACAGTCATCACTTGTAACACAAGCTGTCGAATGTTGTGCATTATATCGTTAAAAGAAATCTTGCACTTGCACAATCATTGGTTCAAAAAAACTAATTTATTGTGAAATACCACTGAAACGTTGCTTTAGATCAGCCACATACAAGCTGCCCGTAGTTTCACTGCGTCATGTATATATGTGTATATATATGTGTGTGTGTGTATATATATGTGTGTGTGTGTGTGTATATATATATATATATGTGTGTGTGTGTGTGTGTGTGTGTATATATATATATATATAAAGTATATTTCTCAATCATCAGTCACCAGTTGACAGAATTGGACGGGCAGTTCCAAGGGACTTTATGCATACAGTGCAGTACTGTGAATACCGTAAATAGCTTTACAGTAAAGGTAGTACATTGTACCATAGCAACAGTGTCTGGTACACAGTAGTACATTACAGTAAAGGTAGTACATTGTACCATAGCAACAGTGTCTGGTACACAGTAGTACATTACAGTAAAGGTAGTACACGCTACCATATCAACAGTGTCTGGTAAACAGTAGTACATTACAGTAAAGAATGATGATGAAATATTACATCCATAGATAATGTAATCTAATTGGTTCATGCTCCATGCTAATTGCAGACAATATATCTCAACACATCTCTGTATATTGAAACTTTTATGATCTAAACATAAAATATTGTTTCTGTCTCCATAGTAACAACTATGCACTAAGAGAAATGCAACAGGTACTTATCACTTTGAGCGGTTGTATCAATAGACACTTAGATCACTGTAATGAAACAGGTAATGTGTGAATTGCTTTTTGAAGTAGTAGTAGTACTTTGATGTTAAGTTGCGTCATATTGTACAGGGGATTTTAGTTATATGAACAAATGATCTTAGGTTTATGTGTGTTGTATCCAAGCAATTTAAACAAGTGTTGGTTTTGATAAAAAATTGCATTGTGATTATTGGTTGTGAGTTTTGAAAAATGACGTCAAGGTTCAGCAATTAGTCCCAAAGTGATAAAAAAAACAACTGTAAATAAAGAGCAGTTGAATGAGGAAGCAGCTGCCATGATATTACTGTAACTTAATGGTGAAAGGTTTTACAGTGTACTTCGCCTTTTAACTGTATATAAACTGTATTCTCGGGCGTTTTGGCTGATTTTCAGACTAAACAACACTGTAACATCCCTTTCAACCATATGTACGGCTCATTTGTCTTCATCACTTTGGACATTTTATTAATAGGCCTAATGAGGAGATCTTCAAAAGGGGGCCCGGGACCCCTAGGAGGTCCTCAGAGTTGGTGCAGGGGGGGCGGCCAAGTCCCAATCAATGGTTTAAAAAGAAAATGTGTCTGAAAATATACATTAATGTAAATCCAACATATTATAAGTAAGGATACATTTTTTTTAATGTACAGAACATGGATGATAGGCTTATAGGTAAGGTAGCCATCCACTAAATAAGAGCCGGGATTTCTATGGATCCACTTAAAAATGTGCAATGGCAGTTAACAACATATTCCCATTACAATTTGGATGTATTTCAGGTGTTTTTCCTCTTCACATCGGCTAATTAAAGGTATTTCCAGTGTAAAATCAGTGCATAAAGATGCAGGAAATGAAACCTTTGACACTCAAAATTTCCCTATGGGAGGACACCAGACCCCCCCCCCCCCCTAAAATAAACATATTCAAAAAATGATCCTTCGTCCCCACTGAACCGTCACACACAGACAACATATCCAACTCCATTCAGACTTCTTTTTGCGTGGCTGTCATGGTTACTTTATATTTATATTATTTATGTTATATGTATATTATGTCATTTAAGCCTCGTGCTGTCGTCCCGTTGACCGTGCAACTTTTAGTTTTTCTGGGTCAAAAATGTAAAATTAGGGGGCGACCTCCAGCTCACCCAGTACTAGCGAGCGCCCCATGTGGGCTGAGTCCTTGGCAGCGACCCTGGTTAGTTCATCCCCCCCCCCCCCCTGCACCCCCCTTTCCTGTCTATCCACTGTCTCAATCAAATCAAATCAAAAGGGAAAAGCCCCAAAAAACAATCTTTAAAAAAAAAAAAGATTGCTTTTCCCTCGATGGTCATGTCACTGTCTTCTTCCTTTTTAAACGATAATTATTTTAATATGTATATAGTGTCTCAACTGTGCACCCCCCCTCCACACACACACACACACACACACACACACACACACACACACACACACACACACACACTATACTATATATATTTTTTATGTACAGTATATGTTGGCACTGAGAAAAGGAGTTTCTTTTATTCTGATTCTACATGTGTATAGTGACGATAAAAGGATTTCTATTCTATTTTATTCTATTTTGACACTTTTATCCACGTTTTTTTGTCACTTGTCACAATGTTTTTATCAATTTCTTTTCAGCACTTTTGGGGGTTTTGGAGAATTTTTCCCCCGACATTTTTGTCACTTTTTTTTAATGTTCTTTTATGGAAAAAAGTTTCTAAATGCTATAAAATTGAATCAAATTAAACATTCACCGAGAGTAGTGAACTGGTGATTTATTTTAATTTTGATGAGCGTTGTATGAAATCCATCCACGTCACTTTAAAAAAAAAAAGGGTTAAATTAGACTCGAGGACAACAGGAGGGTTAATCCAGCCTTTCAGAGTTACATTTCTGTCACTCGTGACAGACAATAAAGCTATCTTTACCTCATCTTTTCCTACCTCTACAAAGTTCTTATCTTCAGATTGTGTTGACATTGTTGGATACGTGAAAATTAAATTGCATTACATGTATTAGAATAACTATTGAAGTCCCAGTCAGAGGGGTTAAACTCCATTATACTAAGGGGCGTTCCAACCTTCTTGTCCTCCTCATTAACATCGTGAGGGGGACAGAATATTAGAAACCCAATATGTCAACATTATGCTTCACTATGGCTATTTTATTATAGAATTGAATTAACAAGTCTTTCAACAAGCAACAAAGACTGAACATTACGGCATCATGCAGGTTGATTTCATGGCAGACATCAGGCTGTGCGTGTCCCTAATGAAGAGACCACTGAGTGTGTACTTAGTTGTATTATCATACACAAAAACAGCTTCAGAAAAGATCCAAAATAATTCAAAAACACAGCAACGGGTGCCTTCAGGTGCAGGAGTTAGTCCGATGCCCTTCCAATAATCAAGGCTACAGGCATGAATATTCATTCATTCATATCTGTATCTGTGTGCACTGTAGGAGTGTGTTTTTGGCAGCAGGTGTTTCCTCAGAGACCAGATCCTCGTGGAGCAGAGCTCTGGAGTACCTGGAGCCACTTCACCTGGCAGCTCTTCAGTTTCTATATTAATTCATACACATCTGCTGCTTTCCTACAGAGCAGGATGAAGTATTGATGCCATTTATTTCTTTAAAAAACCAAATCTAGAATCAGCTGGACGGCTAGTTGCAGCCCTGATAAACACAGACGTTACATAACTGATGCTGTTAATGTTCTCCTCACGTGTGACTGGACTTTTGTTTTAAATACCCAAATATTCAGGATACTTGTTGTCCTTTCCTGTTATTTATGTGCATACATACGTGCATGGGTGTAGGTGTGCGTATGTATATTAGCCTTTGTGTGTGTGTGTATATGTATACATACATATACACACACACACACCCATGTTAAAGTTGATTTAAAAACAGGAATACTAAACCATCTTCTGGAAATTGATCTTTAGGTCTAAATTAAAAACAATTAGGAAATCCAGGATACTTTGCATCCTGAGTTGCCTTGGTCTTTGAAATTAAAACAGCCTCCCCCCTCATCATCATCATCATCCTCATCATCATCATCATCATCATCACCACATACCCTTCACCCTACATAGAGATAGGCATGGGGAATTTGGTGGTCCGATGCATCATAATGTCGTTCTACACTGACTTCCCAAAGTGTTTTTGGAATGACAATAAAAATAATCCTCAATATTGATTCCTCCCAGAGCGGGGGGGGGGGGGGGGGGGGG
>NC_048426.1:23466049-23467406 GCF_013103735.1 Etheostoma cragini | reverse complement strand
GGGGGGGGTTCAAATGAAATGGGACAGGCTATTTCTGTCTATCTAAGGAAACGCAGACATTCCCAGAATGCAGCAGGCTCTCAGTAGACTTTGAGACAAAAGCGATTTTTGACCAATGGCTGACAGGGACTATTTTCTGAAAATGGCTCTGATTTTTTTTCTTTTTTTTTCTGAAAGATCTAGGCATCTCGATTCTGCTAAAATCACCGCAAATCGTGGTGATATTATTGTGATATTATTGCGATATTATTGTGATAATATTGTGATATTATTGTGATATTATGACGCACCGAGGACGGACCTGTCCTTGCATTTTTTTTCTGCTATTTTGCAGCACTTTTCGTCACTTTCCTGCATTTTATTACTCATTTGAACGCAACCAGCTTCACCTTTTCTCTCCTGAGCTGTATATTTTGTCTGCGCCCTGCTCGGACACGAGCGTCATGCACGCTCTCGACTCAACGCAGTGTGTATTTGAAAACAACCAAATGTGTGTGTGAGATTATTCCATGAGGTTATAAATGGAATGATTTTTGATTGGACCCCTTTTGTTGTTGTTGTTTTTCTTCCCGCGTGCAGCACTTTAAATGTGCTTTAAACACAAAGTTGGATTAGATTTAATCAACATACTGCATTTTTTTTTTTACTTTTAAACACTGCGGGCCAATCAGCTGCAAGTTCGACGTCAGACAAAACAATTGAGAAATTAATTTCCGAATCTGTCCTCTCCAATTTCCAAATAAGTCTTTAAAAGCATCTCCTCTCCGCCTCCAAGAAAAGTCAGACAACAAGTTGTTGATGTTCCATTTATATTTTAATGAATACTCCTTGTCCTTTTACAGAAGTTATTATTATTATTTTTTTTGCAAAATATAATTACATATATGTCGGCATAATTTTCCCACACAGCTGTGGTGACGCTGGCTCTGCAGCCTCTGGATGTGAGACAGTCTGCACGTGTTTCTGGCTCGAGCGCAATCATTTGGGATATGTTACAGGGAGGAGGGGGGGGGGGGGGGTACCAGAATTACAACATTTAACATCCACAGAAATGTCACACACAGCTATAACTTTATGGGGCTACGACGTATTCCGACATGGCAGTCAATCTCCTCCGAGCGTCATCACGTCATCACGTCACCGGGCGTGCGTGACGTTAACTAAACAACTTTTAAATTAAATATAAATAGCGGACACACAGGATCAATAATACAATGTAAGATATGTACAACTGTGCAACATGGCAGCACGTTTCGTCACACGCACGCACACACACACACACACACACAGAGACACACACGTATGCCGCCGCGGCGTCAGGTCGCTTTTGTACACACACACACACACACACACACAC
>NC_048426.1:23455951-23465949 GCF_013103735.1 Etheostoma cragini | reverse complement strand
ACTGGATTTAACACCAGATAGCCGACCCTGGGGTTAAAACCAAGAACTAGTCCTAACCTGCCCCCCCCACCCTGGCACGCTGCTCCTGAACCCCCCTACGGCCTCTTGTTAGAGAGGATCTTGGTTCCCCGTCCTTTATTTAATCCCAGACGGTACAGAGCTTTAATGTCTTATTTATTTCAGTTTATTTTAATTTTTTTTAATTTACAAACTACTATATGAACACATTGATGACGTGATGTCCCCTGCGACCGTCCTGCCATCTTGTATCCTCGCGCTATAATAAATCCAACCCCCTAACATTCAACGGAGTTTTCTTACTTCTCTTAATAATAATCACATGATAAAAAAATAAAAAATTTGATAAAAACATAATGATGACGGGGTTATTATATATAACCCCATCATCATATATATAGTTATATATGATGGGTTTTTAATTACTATTTAGTTGACTGGTTGTGTGGGCCGGTGTTTTAGTAGAACATGGCCTTTTCCTTTATTTTATTTTATTCACATCGAAAACAATATCAAAAGCAAAGTTAAAGTCTCCATGAATTCATCTCTGTTTTGATTTTTATACACTACCGGTCAAACGTTTGGGGTCACTTACAAATGTCCATTTCACTCCACTATAGACAGGATACCAGCTGATCTGGGTGGGGGGGCTGATCTTTAATGCAATATCTACATTTCCCGTTATCAGCAACCATTCATCCAATGTTCCAAAGGCACATTTTGTTTGCTAATCTGATATTATTTTAAAAAACTAACTAAGAAAACATTAAACAACCCTTTTGCAATGATGTAAGCACATAATATAATCTGGAAACTGCTGCCCTGGTTAAAAAAAACAAGGCAACTGATCTCAGATGGGATTCTGTCTATAATGGAGTCCAATGGACATTTGTGAGTGACCCCAAACTTTTGACCGGTAGTGTATATATAAAAAAAAGCCCTGTCACAGAAAGACAATGCGCAATATCTCACCTGTTCATGATCAGCTGACCAACAGTTTTTAAAGATATATGATTAAGCTTTTTATTTTGTATAGACAATTGTGTAGCCATTTTAGTCTTTAGTAGACAGGACAGCTGTAGACGGGACAGGTGGGGAGAGGGGGGGGGGAAATGGCCGCGGGTCGGACCCGAACCCTGGGCCGCTGCGTCGAGGACTGAGCCTCTGCATGTGGGCTCTACCAGGGGAGCTGGTCCAGTCCACTCATCTCCTTTAACATGAACTTTATAGGCCGGTGCATGGGTTAATTAGGCCTAGAGTAAGGCACTAAATAATACTACATACTATACTATAATATAGTATAGTATGTAGTATTATATTATGTTAAAATGTTGTGATGATCCTAGGAGAAGGTGTGGGATGAAATCAACATACCGGCTTCTTTCTATTCGGACACGTTTGGTTCATTTCTGATCTTTGAACATTTTATTGTTATTATCGTCATTCATTCATCATTTCATTCACCCTGTCTTCCCTCGCGACTTTGCGACTTTTTTGGTCTTTCTGGGTCAAGCATTTTTACATTTTCTATTTTGTTGTTGTTGTTGTTTTTTTTACGTTTTTGTAACTTTTCCTGATGTTTTTGTCCGTTTTTACCCAATTTGTCAATTTCTTTCGACGTTTTTCTTAATCGTTCTTCTGTTTTTTGACGCTTTTTTAAACGTCCTTTTGTAATAAAAAGAAAAATTAAATTCTATAAAATTCAATAAAACACGTAGTACAACAAGTAGTGAACTGATCCTGTATTTTCCTTCTGAAATGCACTGGTTGTACGGAACCATCCGTGTTATTATTTATTTCTTTATTTTTTGGACTATTTGGTTGAAAGAGAGACCAATCACTGATATTGAAACATTTTGAAAATGCGTCCTGTCTGACCCGAGGACCCCAGGAGGGCTGGTCCTTCAGGCTGGTCCTTCAGGCTGGTGTCCGACACCGGGATGCTCCTGCTGGTTTTAAACTTAACTCCAGAAGGAGAAGGACTGGTTGTTGGTCTGGATCAAACCAACAGAACCAGCGCAGTGAAGGAACATATTTGTAGTTAAAAATGTGAAGTTAACCCTCCTGGTGTATATAGGCGAGTCTGAGCCATTTTCAAAGTTGTCTATCTGAGAAATGTAGGTTTATTTCAACAAATAACACGGATGGTTCCATGCAACGCTCTCCGCGAGTACACAATGTTGACAAAAAATGGCAAAAGCGCCAAAAAACGTGAAAAGTCTTGGAAAGACGCACGGAAAAATGTGTCGACACATTTGAAAAAGTGTTGATTTTCAGGACAACACGAGGGTTAATATCGTTTTTGTTCGTTTTTTACTGTATAGGTTCATGTCCGGACTATAAAGCCTATCGTTGATTCGTCTGTGAAATACAACAGGCCTGATAAGAAACTGATCTCTGGATGTTGAAGCTTTCTGGTCTCTATCAACCAATCAGAATCGGTGCGATGACCCCGGTTTAAAAGAGAAAAAAAGACCCGTATGTGAAGTGAAGTAAATAAAAAAAGCCGAAGCGCCTCTGACCTCGACCTTCTCCTCCCGGAGGTGGACCTTGCGGGCCAGCTGCTCCCTGGTGCCGACATCCGGGTACTTGGTCTCCTGGAAGAGGCCTTCCAGAGCCTCGAGCTGCTCGTCCGTGAAGATGGTGCGGTGCCTCCGCTTCCGGCGGCAGTGCAGCTGGTTGAGGAGCTGCAGCTCGGTGCGCGAGAGGCTGCCCATGTTCATGTAGGACATCATCTGGTGCGGGACCGGGGAGATCAGCACCGAGCCCGGGCTGTCGTAGCCTGCAGAAACATCACACACACACACACACAGAGACACACGGGTGAGTAGGCCTTCGCATGCGTAGATTTCGGTGGGGTATGCAGGGGATATTTCACTGTTTTCTAGTGTGTGTGTGTGTGTGAGAGAGAGAAAGAGAGAGTGTGTGTGTGTGTGTGTGTGTGTCTGCACCGTAGAATAGCACTTGTCACTTCGTTTTATATAGGCATACTCACAATGTCAATATATTCAATATTGATTTTGATGTGCCCCCCCTCCCCAATATTTAGATGAAGTAGGCTACTGTTTTTTTTGCCCCTTACAAACGGTATGAAAGACAACCCACTCCCCGAAAAAGATATATTTTTAGGGGGACTCAATATAGGATTATAACCTGACATTGTTACCAGTAAATACATGTTCTCTTAAAAAAACTAAACCGATACACACACACACACACACACACATATGATGCAGTGTGGCTAATTGGAAACTCTTGCTTCGGTTGTGTACATGCAGATTACAGCTGGCGCGTACAAATAACTGAACTCTGAAACTTGAGCTTTTTTTCTGTTTTTTTTGCACATCTTATTTTCGCTGAAGCGTTAAACTAACGGACTAGATGTATTTAACCGTTGGCAGACACAGCACCCAGTTTAAAACAGCCTTGTTCTTCTTCTTTTGTTAAACACATGTTTATTGAGCTCATGCGTAAAGCAGCAGTGTTTTGGGTCAGTGACATTTATCCCTGACAGCAGCACTGGAGACATCCAAGGGACCAGATAAAGAAATCACACATACATTTTACATCAGATCCGAATATTCTCCAAAGTTGTTGGAATCGGTTTCTATGTGTGAAACATAAAGGTTTTAGCTAATGCGTAAAAGTCGCAATTCGTTGTTTTACGCACAAGATTAAAACACGTTTTTTGTTGTCTCGGCATGGGAATTGTTCATGGAAACACTCTGTTTTAAGAACATCACACAATAACAAAGCAATAAAGGTTAAACGTCCATATTTGTGTTGAATCACAATCAGCCCTTTGAATAATATGTTGTCTTCGAATTTGGGTTAAAAAACATTAGACCTGTTGCAACGATTTTACACAGTGTCACCAGGCTGACCCTGTTTATACGTCAGTAATAATGTTACTGAGGAACAAGAACGTGACTTCGAAACATAAAAAGAAGAAGTTTGGTTGAATGCTGTGTTGATATAAAAGTAGGGTGTACATTTCGCTATTTAGGCCTATTCGTTTGTCCAATACTTCCTTTTGCATTTTTTTTATCTTCATGTTTGGAAAGTTGTTCTTGTATTCAGTCCTATTTACTGTTTAGTGAATTCTGTGTGTGCGCCGTGTGTCTTGTGTTTTGCTGCTGTAGAACTGACTATTGAGCCCAAATGGGTGAAATAAAGTCTATCTAACATTATGGTAAACACTCTCAAGAGAGCCTGAGTGGGTTGTCCTACCTGCCGGGATGCATGGGCACTGCTGCGGGCTGAGGCCGGCCACAGAGCCGCAGCACGGCGGCGCTCCTCCGGCGCCCTGGACGTGCAGCTGTCCGTAGTAGTAACCGTTATATCCTATCCTGGTCCCGTTCACAGACGGAACACCGGGGGGAGAAGGCCCACAAGCAGCGGAGTATAGTCCGTTGTAGTCGCCGTAGATAGAGTCCGTGAGGCCGGCGGAGAGAACCACTGGGCCGCTCCGGTGCAGGAGCAGCGGCTCCTTGCAGCTCGGCCGGCCGGACAGGATGCTGTCTATGCTGAACATCCCGGCGGGCATCACACCGGTACGCGGCGGCTCGGGAAGACGTAGTAAAACTCTGTAAAAGTGAAAATGTCTCAGAAAAAGTGAATGTCCTTGAATTATAAGATTCTTCCCCCACAGAAAAAGATGTGCTCCTAAAACTGCGTCATGATGACTCTGCTGGAGGGTACTTTTTCTTCCATGCGCGGCTCCGCGAGCTCGTCTCGAGGATGCGGGCTGACTGGTTGGGTTTTTGAATGGGACCTGCGGAGAGCAGGGCTGGTTTTATACCCGGGTGACGTCACGGCGGAGCGGCTGCTCTGGGATCAGCTGCGACCCGCGGACCCGTGAACGGCCACAGGTCTGTCTGTGTGTATTGAGAATTAATTCAATTAAGATAATCCGCACTGTTTGCAGACTTTTTTATGGAAAACTCTGGTGCTGGGTCACAACAGAGGCTCTGCGGAGTAATCCGATTATTTCCTCGTCAGTGAAGGCCTCATAATCTATGGAACCCATTTACATCAGTGTTTCCGATAAGGGAGCAGATGAGGCCTTTCGCAGCGACTCGTAAAGTCAGACAGTCTAAAGAACACAAGCCCCACAAATAAAGGAATTCATTTATCAAACTCATATTATATTGTTCCCGTAAACTGTTTTTGTTGCTTGAAAATCTATCAGACAATTTAACAGCAACTCACAGCCAGCTGGCAACCCATAGTGCGCGTAGAAGTGGTGAAAAAATGCACTAATTATCATTAATTTACCGATTTCAAAAGAATTGCAAACCTGTCAATACGCGCACACATAAACTCAATACGTTTAGTTTTATTCCTCTTTTTGCAAATTGGTTGATTGGTTACATGCTATACGGCGATTATAGTAGCATGGCGGATAAGAAAGAAAGAAAGAAAGCTGGAAAGAAAGAGACATAAAAAAGAAATAAAAAGACAGAAAGATGGACAATAAAACAGACAGACATAATAAAGATAGAAAGAGACAGAAAGATGGAAAGACAGACAGACAGAAAAAAGACCGAAATAAAAAAAAAAAAACATACAAAGAAAGAGACCAAAAAGAAAGAAAGAGAGAGTAAAGTAAAGTTTATTTCTAGAGCAGTTAAACACAACTAAAGCTGGCTGTCCAAAAAGCATCATTAAAGAAAATTGAAATGTAAAAAGTAAAAAGTAGAAAGAAAACTCAGAGACAACACGCAGCATTTCACAAATACAGAAATATATGTGGAGCCTTTTTAGTCCCCTTTATTTTGAAATGATTATTTATCATAATTTAATATGAGAATAAACACTCCCCAGACACATGGGATTACTAGGAGAAGTTAAAAGAAATCACGCACGGACAGCTGTGCGTAAAGGTGAAGTGGAACTGTAATCAATGACTTTATTTGTTTTCTTTCTCTCCCCTTCTCTACATGAGTAAATGAGTAAATGAATATTAAGCATATTTCCATGTCGGGCTGAAGCCACTGAGCATTATATCTGAGGTTCATCTCATTATCTAGCCTCCGCTCGCCGCTCCGCGGGGAGCACATCAGCGCGTTTCCTCCCCGTTAGCAGCTCCCTCTCTGCGGGGCGATAGCGCGCAACATCGCCCCCTGACCGGGATAAGATAACGGCCCATTATCGCTCCATTCAGCCTGGAAACAGAGTACTTATTGCATATTTACACCGCTAATCAACACGTGCTGAGTGGTGTGTGTGTGTGAGTGTGTGTGTGGGGCTGCTGTGCAGGAACGTGGATTCCCAGTTCAGACCTTAATGGGACTCGCTGATTGCATTTAGCACTCGGTGTGGTGTTAACACATGCCCATGCCAGGCTGACAGATAGGGCTGGGATGTGGAAATGTGCCGTTTAGACATGGGAGGTGATTAGCGCGCTGTCTGAAGCTCCGTGTCCTCCACTAATGCGTCAAAGCAGCTGATTTCACTCCGAGATCCAGAGTTTTACGCACCAGCATATGACTTATATAAATGTTTCTGATGGGGGAAAAAACAGTAATGCAGAATATTTTTAGAATAGTTTCCAAAAGAAAGAAAGACAGACAGAAAACAGAGGGAATAAGAAAGACAGAAAATAAGAGACAGTAAGAGATGCAAAGTAAGAGAGACAGAGGGAAAGACAGACAAGCAGGCAGACAGACAGGAGAACAGAAAGAAAGAAAAAAGAATGAAAGAAATGAAGAGAAAGAAAGAAAAATGATTGAAAGAAAGAAAAATAGAAAGTAGGCATTTTAAAATGATTGTTACTCAATCATTTCCTGTTTAAGGTTTTAACATAGACTTATCATTTTATTCTTGTGGATAGAATATTGTTTATTTTGGCAGGGAAACCTTTTTGGTAAGATTGGGAACTTCTGATCTTACATATCTTCTACATATATGACATATTATTCTGATGTGAATGACATCAGTCCCCATGGTGCCTCAGTGAGATAATGTGCCTTATCACATGGGTATATATGTATTAAAAAGATGAAACCAAGCATGTGCATATCAGAAGACTTGTATTAGAAGACTTATTTATGAGCCCTTCTTTCTGATCGGTTTTATTAATCCATGCTCTGGTTATTCCTTCTGAGGAAGCCCAGGCAGCATTGCTGTTGCTCCCCGAGTTGGGCCATCACATTTCCTGCCCTGCACTCCGTCTTTGTTGCAGATGATCCCCATATCTGTGTCATTCTCTTCTAGTCCTTACTTCTATGCTCTTCCACTCCACAAAACACAGTTGTTTTTACTACAAAAGATAACAAATATGGTTCATTGTTGCTTAGATGTCTAATTATAAGGATCAAGATTGCGTGTTTGCTCTCCGTGGTGAAAGCTACTGAACCGCCTCTTAAAACCTGATTGGTGGATCCATTCTCCCTCAGAATCGCTCGGTCAGGATCCTCTTTGACAAGCGTTGTAACAAAGACACAAGGCCAGGGTCATCATGTAAACCTCTCCTCCACTGAGGAAGGGTTGGTCCTTACCGCACGATGCTGGATGGCAGATTGGAAAAAACAAAAACAATTTAGAAATTCAGATTAAACTACAACGTTTCTTTAAACATCAACTATATTCTTTTGGAGGGTCGTGCTTGTGGTTTGGATGTGGCTACATGTCCTGAGATGTTGTTCCTGATCCAAAATGGGACATCATAGGTTCAGAGTCCCGTTTCTAGACAGAAAATCATCTCTGACGTGGCTCAACATACCGTACATGGCAAACAACCTCGGACAGGAGACATACAGTATGTTTTACTAAAAAACAAAAAAAAACAGACTGAAATAAAGTATAAAAAGCGAATTACTCAGGGAAAAAATTGCAATATAAGCGTGATAAGTTGCACACATGATGTATACAGTTAATGATGAGAAATATGTCATGACATATTACATGTAAAAATGTTAATATTTATAAATCCAGCATGGATAACGGGTCAAAAAGACTTCCTGTTGCCTCAAGGCAGTGGTATTAAACTCAGTTGTAGCCCCAGGTGACGGTTATTCCACACACACACACACACACACACACACACACACACACACACACACACACACACAAACACACACACACTTTCAAGTAATAAGAAAAGCAAAACAGGATTTTTAGGTTTAAAAATTAAATTGAAATTGTACACCCTTTCTACATTCCAGCTCAAATAATTTACAGCTGGATAAAATGTAACACATTTCTGTTTGTGTGTAAAAGCACACACGGATGAGTTTCTCCTGTCCTGCTTGTTGTTGCCTTTTGATGTGGAAGCATGTACTGTTATACAGGCTGAAAAGCCTTTTCTGTAATGCAGAGAGAGAGAGAGAGAGAGAGGGCCATACGCTGTTATTATTTCTGCATTTATTTCTATATTTCTACCTCCGAGTTGCGAGTGAAAGGAGCGAGTCAAAAGGGATTGCCATGAAACGAAACGTCCATTTGAAAATAAAAGCTGTGGAAAGGCGGCGCGAAGGCAGCACTTAAAGGTGAATAGAAGCGTCAATCAGGCTGCTGATGGAGGCTGAAGACTCACCGAGCTACAATAGCAGATGCATCTTTATATATCAGAGCCCTGATCTGTAAAAACCTGATTAAATAGGGCGACTAAAAACAGGAAGACATGGTAATGCATCCTTCCATGGGGGATAAATACATGGGGGGGGGGGGGGGGGGGGGAGCGTCCACGCTTTCATTCTGATCTGCTTTTACATCTGACTGCAGGAGAAAGTAGCATCAGCATCATTTACATAATTACAGCATGTAGATAGAGAGAGAGAGAGAGAGAGATGGATGGATAGATGGATGTATAGATGGGTAGATAGATGGGTAGATGGATGGATAGATGGATAGATAGATGGATGTATAGATAGATGTGTAGATAGATGGATAGATGGATAGATAGATAGATAGATGTATAGATAGATAGATGTGTAGATAGATGTATAGATGGATAGATAGATAGATGTATAGATAGATAGATGTGTAGATAGATGGATAGATGGATAGATAGATAGATGTATAGATAGATAGATGTGTAGATAGATGGATAGATGGATAGATAGATAGATGTATAGATAGATGTGTAGATATATGTATAGATGGATAGATAGCTAGATGTATAGATAGATGAATAGATAGATAGATAGCTAGATGTATAGATAGATGTGTAGATAGATGGATAGATGTGTAGATAGATAGATGGATAGATAGAAAGATAGATAGATGTTTTATTTCCTTAATTCCTCTTAGTTTTCTTCTCATTTCTCTGACCTTTTCTAACCCATCACAGGGCAGATGACTGGACTGGTGGTCGTCTGAGATTGGAGAGAGTGGCTTCAGTTGTAACGCTTCAGCTTCCTCCAATCAAGAACTAATGTGAGTGGTGTTGCTCAGCATCTTATTACTGCATTCAGGCGTCAGTCGGCTTTAAATGAAGTGTTCCTCAGACTGCCCAACGGTTCCTGAAGCGCCTCTGTTAGTCTGGACTGGCACCAGACCGAGCTCCATCTCTTCAGATTGACCCCCAGCCTGGGGACTCTGTGTTTTCTACTGCACACGGGCACAGCTGCCCAATCCGACCCTCGCTCCCTTTGGTGGTCGCTGCGTTACGAACGTAAACAGGAAGCTGCTCGCCTTCTCTCCTCTGCCATCATCGTGTTAAACCCGCCAATAGCAAACCAGGTGGATAAGCCAGTTTGTGATTGGTTCCCGCAAATTTGTAACGGAAACATGCAGGATACAGCGGTGCTCAGAAGTTTATGAATACAAAAAAAATCATCTTTTGGAAATTGATCTTAATGCCTTAATTAAAGAAATCAGGAAAACGACAACCTTTAAGGACACCAATTTTCTTTATGAATTAATATTGTATTGTGAATAAATGAATGTTCTTCCTTAAAATACAGGGGGCATAAATATACCCCCCCCCCTATGTTAAATCCCATAGAAGCAGGAATTCTTTTATTAGTTATTAC
>NC_048426.1:23448418-23455851 GCF_013103735.1 Etheostoma cragini | reverse complement strand
GGGTGCATGAATGCAAATGTGTCCTTTGGAAAAAATGTCAGTGTGGTACCTGCCATTGAGCCATGCCTGTGTCCAGTCATTTTCTACTTAAATGGTTTCAATTCAGTGCTAACGTCACGTTGTCAGAGGCGAAAATGCCCCGGCCGCTTTCTTTCAGGCATCATCAATCATTCGTTATAACCCCAAATCCATCAGCCAATCCTGGTAATTACTGATTACAGGCAGGCAGTGATGTGGCAGGATCAAGGAAACACACATACACACACACACACACACACACACACACACACACACACACATATACACCGTGTGTCACGTCAGGAATCAGAAACACATTTACACATTAGAAGGTCTGAAACATGCACTCTGACTTGCCCCTCTTTTCACAGAGGTGCTACTTAACACACGTTGGAATTACAAGAAATTCAAATCAGCTCTGCCGGCTGTGGCAGGAACATAATGAAACCTAGAATTATTCTATCAAAACAAGCTGACACGGACGCTAGCGGGATGGATTGAACACATTAGAATTTAAACCTCAGCCCTGTCTTAACAAAACACTGCACTGCACTTTAAAATGTCTTTTACACATCCACACAGGACTGTCACGGCAACGTGTGCAAAAAACGGCCTTCACTATGTATTTTCATCAGACTCCATCACTTATAGTGCATTTTTATGTGTATAGCACCTTTACAAAATACAATAGTTTTACAACGTGCTTTGATTTGAAGAAACAAAAGCACAAAGATATCAAGACGCATACACACATATTATTGTAATATTGAAAGTAGAAGACGGGGCAGCTTTAAAGGACAGAAAAACGACAATTGAATAAATAAAATGGAATTAAAAGGTAAAAAGACAACACTCACCTGAAGTGTTGTCCCCCTGTAATCGCTCCCAAAAGTTGTCTGTTAAAGCAGCAATTATGACTCGCATTAAAGCTACAGTGCGTTTCTGTCGCCCCCATGATGTATTCTAAGTCATGACAACACTGTTGAAACAAGCCTTCCGTGATCGTTGACGGTAACGGACGTTCATTAATATCCAAACGTTAAGCACTTTTACCCTTGTGTTGTCTTCCGTTTCGGGACCCTCTCGACTCCCTCGGGTCAAACTGACCCGAGACTTATTTGGGGTTTTAAAACCAATTCTAAAATAAAATTTTACTTCATACTCCGTTAACAAATTGTCTTTATCTCAATTTCAAACAACTGAGATAACATCTATGTTTAGGGAATGCAATCAGTCTCTACTAGAACACAATTAAAAATGGAAGACAGGTTCATTTTTGTTATCACAATGTTATAATTCATGTTGAAAATCCACTATGGAAAAAACATAAGTCATCATATCCAGAATAATCTTCTGAATTGAGTCAGTAATACATCTTTATCACAGCAAACAAGGAAAGGCCGTTGATTTCAGCTAGAAAAAAATGTAACTTGTACCATTTTTCTTCTTGTTAAAATTTGAAATGGGTCAATTTGACCTGAATACCATACAAGGGTTAAGAGCTGAAGCCTGTCGTCATAGCAGGAAACTGCCGTGGCCTAATGCGACACACACACACACACACACACACACACACACACACACACACATACACACACACACACACACACACACACACACAGACAGAACGTCGAAGGTGTGTTGCTTTTGATTCCCAGCATGCCAGAAGACAAAGTAGTTTCTAATGAACCTGTAGGTATGGAAGCAAATAAGAGACATGAGTCTTTGAACTTTACCAGCCACTGATCACTTAATATTGGCATTTTATTTAGAAAAACACAGTATCTGAAATTTTGGTTCTGAATTCACTTCTTTGAAAGTATTTTACTTTGAAAACAATATGTCTACCATATATATCTCCATATAACATTCTTGATTTCCACTTTAAAAACCTGAATTTCGATAAATATTTTTCAATGGTCACGAATTCAAATACAAAAGAAAACAACTTACAGAATTTCAGATAAAAATACATTCATGTTGATCAAATTTGATTGCTTTGATACAAACTTCCATCTGTCGATAGCAATGATGACGCAGTGATTAGTGACGATTCTCTCAGACCAATCAGCAGTCTGCAGACTTTCACGTCACCTTTCGGTCTCGCCTCAGTTCGCTTGAAACCTTCACTGAGGTAGTACTACAAAAAGTACCTGTTAGCAGGTATCCGGGACTTTTTTTCGTAATGGAAAACCCAAAAAGTCGAGTCGAGTAGATACCATGCAGTGGAAAAACGCCATAAGAGCGCCAGCTTCCACGATGTTCCGGTTGCGGATGGGTCGCAGGAGTGGGGGCTCGTCCGGGATATGGCTCTCTTTGATTTGAAGAGGTTTGTGGATAACCCTTCCTTGGACCAGATCGGACTTTCTTACTTAAAACAGGACTTTCTTACTTAAAACTAAACGGTCAAAGTCAGGTTTTTTTTTTCCAACCTCAACGCTCCACATGGAACTACGTCAAGTTCTGCGTCACATGCGTAATCGGGAGTTAAGTAATGGTTTCAAGCCAAACCACGATCGGTTTCTAAACTTAACTAAGTGGCTTAACCTAACCATAATGCGACAGTTTAACATCGTAAATGACGTGTTTGAAACCGCGACTTTTACGTTCTCCGATTTAGATATGAGGACCGAAAACGCTCCCGTGGGTCGTAAGAAAGCATAGGAATAAACTAACGTTATCACTGTATGGTTTGGAGGACTTGTTGAGTTCATTAGATTAACTTGAAGTGTACGTCATAATAAATAACATCAGACCGATGGAAATCATGTGAGGACGGTGTTTGGTGTTGTAACCCTCCTGTTGTCCTCCGTTTAAAAAACCTTTCTATATCAGAACTATGACAAAAGAACGTTGGAAAAAGTGACAAATTTTGAAAAAAAACAAGAAAAAGCAGGAAAAAAATCAACAACTGTAAAATATTTTTTCCAACGCTGAAGAAACGACCAAAAACAAATCGGAAAAAGTGACAAAAAAATTGGAATAAAATTGACAAAAACTTTGACAAATGTAGAAAAAGAACAACAAAATGTTGACATTTCAACTCAGAAAAACATAAAGCTGCAGGTCGACGGGAAGACAACACGATGGGTTAGCCCCCAACGTCAACAACAGCGCCGCCTGGAAGGCCCTAGGATTAGGCAATGGTTAGGGTAAAAACGCAGCACCCTGGATGGGCGCTGTGAGGGGCACGGGCCCAAGGGAAAGGGTTAAAGGTTAGGGTCAGGTGCCTTGAAGTCAACGGTCCCAGCGCGGCCTGGATGTCAACGTTGGGGCTTAAGACACCATCGAGTTGTGAGGACAGGGTGATGTCTAGTGCCTTTGTTTCAGTGATAATTGTTAAATAACATTTTTGTACTTGAAAGGCTTGTGGAACATGAGTCTTTGACCCTAATGTCGTCTTACCTGCTTCATCTTCTTCTATTTCCTCTTGCACAGGACATTCCACATCCTCATCCTGATGGGGAACATGAAGGTCTGCCACAGGTTCCATAGTAATCCCAAAAAAAAATGCTAATAGTTGTTGAGACATTTCACCCAAAACCACAACGTCGTAGTGGTGCCCAAAGGAAAGTCACAGGATCCCCAAAATGATTAGGAAGGACTTATTAGGAATTATTAGCAATCCATCCATTTGGTGTTGAGAAATTTTCAGCCTGGGCCAAAGTAGTCCAACAAAAATACACTGAGGGCTAATAAAACCTTACAGAGCATCTGCATATCACGTCTCTGTTGGTTTGATGTTTCCATACTGGATCCGGGATAATGCCCAACCCGTTCTCACTGCCAACTCGTCGAATACAGACGCTTGGTGAGTGGTTCTTTGCGTCAGATACCGATGAAATCACCCTTAAGAGTCTGTATGGGGCGCACCGGGCAGAGGGGTATCTCGACCTCGGCACTGTAAGACGGCATTAAGAGGTATTAAGAGAGACAATAGTAGTAGTATGAAAGACTGAGAATCTGCATTTGGAGGTTGGTTTCGGTGGTGGATGGGTCAAACAACACTGGACCCAGGAGACCGAGGTTCATGTCCCGTTCTTGTCCCTGAAACGTACATTTTGTAACCCCACCTGTGATCTTTTCCTCAACCCAACTGTCCCGTTCTTGTGCCGCATGTCAGTTAAACGGACGTCCAGACCCAGAATGTCAAAAAGTGAAACCAAGAGTCCCATCCAGGCGTGTCTAATTATGACGTCAGAGGCCTGGACGCTAAAGGAGACTTTTTGCACCGGTAACACGTTTTTAATGAGATGGGAGTGAGTGTGTGTTGCAACACCATAGTGTGAGCATGAGCTTTCTTTGTCTAACTTCAAAATCGACTCCGGTCTTGTTTCCAGTGGGCTCCATTTTGGCAAGTGATTTACAAAATTGTAGAAAAATAAAACATGAGCACACTCTCAATGTTGAGCTGTGGTCTTTTTTTAAAAAGCAGTATTTTATGGAGGGCTGGCCATCACAGATCCAGAGAGCAAATGAAGAAGGAGAGAGGTGACATGATGACATTAAGCAGCTTTGGAGGCAGCTGTGTTTACCATGTGTTTCTGCTCCCAGTAGCTCTGGTACATGGCCCAGATGTGGACACTATCCAGGGTCAGTGGCAACCACTTCTATCACACAATGCTGATCTAGGATCTGTTCTCATTGCAGTTTCACAACCGAGATGGGACATGAACTCTGCTTGTTCCTAGCTTTGTAAGCTGAGGCCTCCCTGACCCGAGTGCAAAATATGAACCACATTTCCCGTAGAACCCTGTAGTTTCTCATGCCTACTCATACTCCATATTGTTCTTGGTTTTTACAACCAGCTACTGTCCTGATCCAGGTCATGCAGGTTGTTGAACGATGTTCCAGCAATTTTGCCGCACACCTCGACATTGCCTGCAAGTGACCAGCAGATAAAAGAGAAGGTAAGAACAGATCTGTTTTCATTAACCGTCACGATGTCCTCAGGTCAAATTCACCCGTTTTCCTATATCAATGTCCTTTTTAATTCCCCAAAATAACATGATTGATTCCACACAACGCTCTTTGGCAAGTGCAAATCTCTACTTTCATTAATTTTGGGGGATCTTATTCAATTTTATGATTATTTGAAGAAAAAAGTGTTTTTGAAATAGTGTTGAGTAAAAGTTGACATGTTCCAGTCTGTGATTATCCATCAACATCCATTCCTTTAATTTTAGTCTCAATAATTCCTAATTCAGCTCAAACATTAGGTATAATTTCCTATGATTGGTTTATTGAACATTAAGTCAAAAAATAACTGTAAAACATTGAAAAAAAAGCATCAAAAGGGTTGAAAAAGGAACAAAAACGTAAGAAAAACGTAAAAACATTGATCAAAGTGTCAACAAAAGTGTTGATTTTCCATTTTGACGGGAAGACAACACAAGGGTTAAAACAGGAATACTGTGGACTCTGGCTTGACTTGGACTTGTAGCTAGTCCGGGTCTCAGACTTGACAGAGGTACTACAGCCCTGTTAAAGTCACCTTTTATAATAAAACATACTATTTCAGTTATGAAAAGTTGTGGACTAAAAGTTTCTATAAATATAGCTAACAAAGTAAAGTACAGACAGGTTGAAAATGATACAGAAGCAGAGTAACAAGGTACAACACTGGCTGTGTTAGAGCTTCAGGCTAGCTGGTGCAGCCGGCTGCTGGACTCTCTCCACTCTGTTGACTGTTCCCTGCACTATGAAGCGTGGGGACGCAGCGATTCTCAGCCTGCCTCGTCTGCCTTGAGAGGCCTTATAAATACCAAGTGTGATGGCCCATCACCAAGACCCAGGGCGGCAGGGGAAGGGGAGCTCGGTGCAGCGCTGAAACAGAACCAGATTGTGGAGATCTGGGAGGTATTACCTAGCCAGCACCTGGACATAATGGGTCCCACCCCTCTGTGTAACTCAATCTAAAAGCTTAACTCTGTCGAGCTACTGGCAGAGCTCCCCCATTAATCCAGTACAGGTGGCAAACAGCCCATTCTACCCACTGCAAGGGGGGGGGGGGCTTCAATACCTGTTTGGGTAAATTTGCAGTTATATATTTACATATCTTTCTACAACTCTTTATTATTGCTTGCATGTGCAGAGGTGCAAAATAACAAAGCACGATTACTCGCGTTACTATAATTGAGTAGTTTTTTCCTGTACTTTTACTTGCAGTTTTAAAAACCTGTACTTTTACTTAATTATGTTCAGATTGAACTATTGTACTTTGCTACATCACATTGTTAATGAGTACAAAAATAAGTAAATAAAAAAGGCCTTGAACGTTGCTGTAGCAAAGTATCTTTCTACAAACAAATAGAAGAAGCAGCTTTGTTCCCTTATCATATTGCAAAAGACTGCCATATAGTTAATAGTATAAGATATTGAATAAGCATAAATATAATAAGGTAGATCTTTCTCCGCTGTTAGTAACTAACTTTTACTTTGAGTACATTTTAAAGTAGCTACTTTTTACTTTTACTTGATTTCTACGCCGGTAATTACACTTGTAGGCCTACTTAAGGAAAGGTTCATCAAAGTAATAGTACTTTTACTTTAATAAGTAGAATATTTGTGTACTGTTTTCAGCTCTGGGCATGTGCTGTCTAAATACAAGTCAAATAAGAAGTGAAGAAAATATGGCAACCACTCCCAAAGTAATGGGGAATCAGGCAAGAGGAAATGTGTAAATTCTTCTCAAAACAAGGATGTAAATCCTTTAAAAACCCTGAGGTCTTATGAGGGATTGATACGAGACAATACCTCACTTAAACTCTCTGGTCACTTCTGGCCCCTGGAAATTAAAGCCTATTTTAACAGTGCCACCATTGTGATTTACAAATAATTTGACAGAGCGGCTAAAAAAATCTTTAATATCCACTGATGACAGAAAGGAATTAGCTGCATAGTTCCCTCCAAACTTTTAATTTTCTTCCTGGCTGTGTAAGCCCGTGCCCTAATCCCATCTTTATATAGTTTGAGTATTACCCCCCCCCCCCCCCCCTCAAAAACACTCACATGGGTTGCCAGCCCGCTCCAGGGACCCCTTCGCGAGGCGAGGTGCGTTATCCACCAGCCTCAACGTGGCCTTTGTTGGGCAGCTAAAAGCCGGGAGGGGGGGAGGGGGGGTCCAGCGTGGCAGCATGAGGGGTTATTCAGGAGCCTGAGAATCAATCCAGTATTACAGTTAAGCCATGTAATAATTAGCATCATTAGGGGTAACCGGAGCATGGAGAGGACCCAGCTCTGCAGCCATGATGCTGCACGCTGCTGGAGACGTTGTCATACACATCATCTAATAAACCTGGAGATGCATATCTACATTTCCCCACAGCTGTGGGGAAATGTGTCAGGGCCGGACCCTGCAGCTCTCTGGATCCGTGCTCTCTCTCCCACGAGTTTACGAGGTCAACTTCCATATT
>NC_048426.1:23440636-23448408 GCF_013103735.1 Etheostoma cragini | reverse complement strand
CCCCCCCCCCCCACCTTTCCCTTTCCGAGCACACTCTCAGAGAGGAAGTGAGAGGCTTTTACTGCAAGAATCTGTGTAAAATTCAATTACAGAGTTGGTTTTGGGGTAATTCAAATAATCACTGCAGTGTATCTTAATCCCACAGACAGACCTTTGTTTTTTAAGAAAGAAAAGTTGTTTATCGACTGCTTTTTTGGGGGGATGTGGGCATTTAGCAAGATCCTATTAACGGGCCACGCTGCGTGGGTCTGATGGATGATGTCCCAGCTACGTCTCCCCGTCTGAGAGACTTCATGCCTGAAATCGACAGAACATTTCATTACAGAGAGCATGTTTCTTGCAATAAACAATGCCTGATAATGCCTTAAAACCTTTACTCAACCTTAAAGTGCACCCTCTCAAATTAGAGCCCGCTCAGCATGTTGTTATTGGCACGTAACTGCTGCAGATTCCTATCGCTACCTGGGTAATTCAATAAGCATGAGGGCATTCTAGCGATAGCCCCGGACCAATTCGCTGGGTTATGTTATGGTTAATGTAACAGTGATTCAATATGCACTCATTGGAAAAACCTGGGAGATATGCAGATAGTACATGTCGGAATAAACAGCAAAAAAGTCCGGAGCCCAAGCTGCTTGTTTCTTCCTGTGAAAGCACAAAGGAAACAAGCGAGATGTGCAGCGTCTGTAAACCACAGACTGCACAGACGATGATTTTCTCATCCCTCACAATCAAATGCTTTAATGCAAAACAGAATGAGCAAATGCAAACACAGAGGTCCGTGCAAACTGGGAGACAATAACCATCTACGCCTGGAATACGTGTAAACCTGTACAAAGCCAAGCGGCTGGAACGGAGTTTGTGTAAAATGATGCCCAGCGGTGGAACGTAAACTCTGCTCTCTGCTCTACTTTAGTTACTTAAACCTTACTCAAGTACGTACGTTTTAGGGTTACTTACTTACACACTATACTCCACTACAAGATACTTAATGTTTTATTTTTATTTTTTTATTATTATCTTATTTCCAACATAAATTTAAAAATAAAAATGTACATTTTCCAGCACTCCGGGGATCCGTCAGGGTGTTATTTTCACTGGGTCTTCACGAAGAAAATCCCGCCCTAAATCCAAATCTTCTGTTTAGTAGTTTCCTTTTGATTTACTTTACTTAACTAAGGTCTCTGTCCTCCGACAGTCCAGCTTTCAAGATACAAAAAGACAAAGTATGAGACTTTGTTAGCTCGTTTATGTCCCTTTCAGTTGTTACTGTATAATCGCAGCAGGAAGTGCAGACACTACCCAGGGCTGGAAAAAACTACTCTGCACTTCTAAATTGTCCTAAAAAACACTTAAACAACAAATAAGGAAAAAAAAAACAAGGCCAGTGGACTTAAACTGGCAATCTAGCTAGCCCACTCAAAATGTGTACTGTACATTATGAACATATCCAACAGGTTTCTGCCATGCATCCAGCTAATTTAAATAAACAGGGAAGGTGCCAATATTATGAAAAAAATCATGTTTTCTGGGATTTGGGGTGTTATTTTGTGTGTCTGGTGCTGCATGTAAACAAGCTTGAAAAAAAACCGCCCCATGCTGTTTAGAGTGAGATCCGGTCTCTGCATGTCCTCTGTCTTCAGTCTCCGGGTGAGCTGTTCAACATCTGCACGGCTTTCTACGTCACTACCTGAGACAAGGGGGCTAACCGTAGCACATGCAAGCTTTTTCTCAATGAAAAAACACTGCTACAACAGCCACTACTTGACCATAATCTCCAAAAGAACTACTTCCTGTCCCTGTTCTACTTCCTGTCTCTGTTCTGCAGGTATTCCACAAGTGGCCCTGGTCTAGAAGAAGTCTCCCAGCTGATCCTGCCTTGGACTGACCAAAGCTGGAGAAAGAGTTATCTAGCTGATGAGATCTTACCGAGCTACTGAGCATGTGCAGCTCCCAACAAAGATAGGATAGAAGTGAGACGTCTCACTCTGGAGCTAAAACAGAGACCTAAACACACAGGGTGAAAACAGGATCTGCAGCAATGTGTAGTACAACAAAAATATGGTGTTTTTTGAAAATGAAACCTATTCTGGTACAACCTCAAAATACAATTATGAACCTGAAAATGAGAATAATATGGTCACTTTAATATTCTATGTGGTGTTTTCTTTACAGAGGTTCAACTGTTGACCAAAACAAGAGGATAAATATACAGTACTTTGGATAAATAAGCTGATAGGAAATTCCTTTTAAGTTACTTTTTACCTCACTATTTTTACACGGTGGTATTGCTACTTGTCTATGTGCTTATCATGACCTTTGACCCATCTATCTCATATATCACATGCTGAATATTACAATGTTGCCTTGACAGATACCTCGTTTTCAGTATACCAAAGGGAAGGATTGGATGTAAAGTGCCTGGTAGTTTAACTCCTCTGCTTACATTTACACCTGCAGCAGAATACACATCCACTCAGAGGGATCAGCCAGGAATTTGGCCGGCTAATTGGGTCTTAACTTGAGAGAGAGAGAGAGAGAGAGAGAGAGAGAGAGAGAGAGAGAGAGAGAGAGAGAGAGAGAGAGAGAGAGAGAGAGAGAGAGAGAGAGAGAGAGAGAGAGAGAGAGAGAGAGAGAGAGAGAGAGAGAGAGAGAGAGAGAGAGAGAGAGAGAGAGAGAGACTTGGCAGACTTTAGCCCGAGTAAGGAGGGAAAGGGGGAAAAAAAAGCATGTTTCGAACTCTATTCGCCTTAATTTCCTCTGCAATGAAAGAGAAGAAAGATTAATGAAATATCCTCAAATCCATCCTGTTTCATTTCTATTAAATCAGCAGTGAAATTCAAGCGCCCTGCCCAGGTGAGGGAGGGAGGGGGGGGTTAAAGGGGATAAAGTTCCCCCTTGTGTTCCTTAAGGGACGCAGGCCACTTTCTGTTGGTGACGGCTGATTTTTTGAAAATGCAATTGTTGCTGAAGTCTGTGTATCAAGTTTCACTTTGATTCCCCCTCAGACTCCGTTATTTAATCAGGCCGGGCTTCATACTATGTTGAGGGATAAATAAGACGTAGTCCATGAACCCGCCATCTTTGTCTTTTACAGAAAAACACAACTCATTCAGATTTTCCCCAGGGGTTGGATCGAGGAATAAAAGCAGCTCTTACCCTCTCTCCAACATCCTTTACATTTTCTGTCTGAGTATCGCGACAGTGTGAGCTGTTTTTTTTTTATTCACAAACGTACTTTATCTGCACTAAGTAGGTGTAGTGTCAATACAAATGCAAACGGCAGCCTCCTCCGTGGAGTCCATTGAAAAACCCTGAGACGAGCCGATTGGGGCCCGTGGAGCCGCCTAATCCCATCTCAATTAGAATGGACTAATAATGAGCCCTGTAATTAATCTGACAATACAGGAGGCCGGGGAACAAACGTCTTACAGCGCTAAAGCCATTAGACCTGCAGCTGGGTGTGTGTGTGTGTGTGTGTGTGTGTGTGTGTGTGTGTGTGGTGTGTTCGGGGGTGTTGGGAGCTCTAGCCCGAGGGGGGGGGGATGCTTATCAGATTATCCAATGTGAGGAAGGTTTAAAGCTACACCAAAACATTTTATTTTTGTTTTCCATAAACAGTGGATCACATGATTATGTGTAATGTGAGAGAGCCCACGGATAATTAACAGCTTTGACAGTTTAATTTATTTTAGCTTTTTTGCTCACTGGTCAAAACCCAAGCCAATGTCCTGTCTTTTCTTCGGTTCTCAGTCCCAGCCTCAGTTTCCAGCTGCAGCAGCTGTTGTCAACCAAAAACTACAACACACAAGACACACAACGGGTGAGACACAACAGAATATTTCAACGTTCTTCTATGCAGCATCTTTATGCTCTATTGTACAGCACTCGGTATGAGCTGGTTTTTTTTCCCACAAACGTACTGTATCTGACACCTACCAACATATTTATCATACTATTTAAGTAGTTGCACATTTTTTGTATTCCCAACTTGTACATATTCAAATATTGAAATGTTTGTTCTTGTATTTTATCCTATTAGTATTTAATTTCTAGTTATATTCTGTGCTGTGTGACTGATTTTACTGCTGTAACACTGTAATTTCCCATTTTATTGGGATAAATATCTATCTATCTGTCTATCTATCTATCTATCTATCTATCTATCTATCTATCTACGACATGTCACCGTCACAGTTAAGTTTAGCAGGCAAAATGGAGCCGTCATGCGCTGACAACAGTTAAGTTGAAGCACCAAAACGACTAGTTAAGATTGACAAAATGACTGCGGTTTGGAATAAAACGTTACCGAGGAACACGTGCACATTTCCAGGATGAATGTTGTTCTTTATCCCCAGGATGCGAACTCTCCTCTGCTTGAAAGCGTTGTGTTTAATGACCCTCCCATGTCTTCTTCTACAGCAGCTGGCAGTGTTGTGCACACAGCAAAGACTACTTGAAATACACTCGTATTACAAGGCTTTACTTTTTGTAGCTATATGTATTTATGGTTCATGAGAACAGACTGGGTTGAATTTCCTTACAGTACAGTTCATGTGTGCAGAGAGACTGGCCACTCTCCCTTGACAAGTGTTAACTTCCTTGGAGGCGGGTACTCTGTTGACATTTAAAACCATGGGATCTGCCCAGAGCCGCTCTGGATCTGCTATAACCAATCGCTAACGTTTGGTCCTGACATTGGCTTAGCATCGCTAGCGTTAGCTTTAGCTAACTCCCACCACTAACGGAGCGAGCTGGAAAATCCAACTTTTCCTGAACCCCGTGGGGAGGAGGGCATCATCACAACATCATGGCCTACTGAAGGAACTGAAGGAAAATGCAAATTGAGCAGAAGTACGTAGGAGGGCGGACCAAGGCTAGGTTTAAATGTGCTCTATAAATAAACTTGTAAATAAACCCACCTGCAATAACGCATAGGGTGACTTGACAAGGTTGACAGGATGGGCCGCAACGCACGTTAAGTACATACAAAACGTTAGGGTTGACTATGAATTGAATATGATATTTGAAAGACTTGTTATGTAGGTGTTCTTCAGAGATTCAGGAAGTCCTTTCCCTCTGCTGCGGTGAAGTTTTAAAGTCGGCCATTTTATATATTCTTCGTCCTTCCCCCAGTCTCTATCTTTAAGTTAGGGAGAAAACCAAGATTTTTTCTGGAGTTATATATCAGTAACACACAAGAAGAAATAAAACCTCTTGAGAACAGATTGACCCTCAGACGGCATGTCTTTCAGCCTGTTAGGCATTATCCTTCAAAACCTGTTGTAACTGAGAAGATAAAGTTTACTAGTTTCACTATAAAGAGCCAAGAAGATGATCCTAAAGCCACAACCCCCGACCATAACGCAGTGGAAGGCCAAACTACCGCTGTTACATCACGGCTGATGTACAACTGATGAATTCTTCCTTTTGAAATACTATTGGGATGATGAGACATGACAATGTGTCATAATTTATTTGATGTGGCCAAAACCAAACGCGTGTTTGCTAGAAGTCTTCATCAGTTTGCAATTTAACTAAGTACAAATAAACAAATACATGTCTGAGGTACAATATTCCCGTCCTATGTCTTAGCCCTCGTGTTGTCTTCACTTTCGGGACCCTCTCGTATCTCAAATTATTACATATGTGGGTTTTAAAAACAATTCTGAAATAAAATTTTACTTCACAATCTATTAACAAATATTGTCTTTATCTCAATTTCAAACATCTGAGATAACGTATATGTTTAGGGAATGCATCAGTCTCTACTAGCACACTATTAAACATGGAAGGGGGGTTCGTTTTTTGTCATAAGGTTATAATTCATGTTAAAAATCCACTATGGAAACACATGAGTGTCATATCCAGAATGAGGTTGGGAACTGAGTCAGGAATACATGTTTGTCGCAGGAAATAAGGAAAGGACGTTGATTTTCAGGTAGAAAACAAATATTTCTCCTTGTAAAAATTAGAAATGGGGCAATTTGACCCGAATACCTAACAAGGGTTAAAAAGGGAAAGATTTCTGCAAAGATTAAAATCAAACAATTCATTCAATTTGAAATTTCATTTCCCAATTGTGTCTGTGTGTGTCTGTGTGTCTGTGTGTCTGTGTGTGTGTCTGTGTGTCTGTGTGTCTGTGTGTGTGTCTGTGTGTGCGTGTTGTGTAGGTTATGACAACATAATACAAGTTTTGAATTTATTTTGCATACATTTTCATTTAAAAAGAATCCTTATTAAGGTAATATTGGAAAACGTGTCCTTATCATTTGGTTCATAATGATTGCCACTCATCCTAAAACTGTTGCCTTTGACAGATTTCACAATCCTGACATTTGATTTAATTCATTTTATTTCTATTTGAAACTAGCTAAAAACAGAACTCTTCTTATTGGCAGCAATTATGCTATATTCAAATGTTCAAATTCATTAACATTTAAAAATACAATTAGATTAATGTCTTTCTATGGGAAATGCACAAAGACAGTCAGTGTTTTCGATGATTTGATTTTAATAAAGGCAGCTGTTGACTTCCGTAGGTTGAAGTGTTAAATATCCATCAAACGGAAATAGTGAAGCACAACAACCTTTAAATAAAATTACTCACTGTAAACGCAGCCATAATTTCTTTTATTATTATTATTATTATTAACCATCCCTCGCTTTTTTTTGCTTGGATGGACCTGCATAAATGAGAAGAAATAAACTCCTACCATGGGAAATGTAAATGAGCATGACTGCACAGCATATAAATAATCAAATATTAGAGATACAAACACCCAAGAATTCATAAGAATATGAGCCGAGTTACCAAGCTGCTGCTGGTTGATGAGCAGCTATGACTAGCTGTTCTGAGGAGGAATAGAGCAATACACAAGGAGAATGACTGTTGACCCCATTTTTACCCACTCTCATCACTCAAGTGTGTGTGTGTATACACCCTGTTTGTGGGGGGGGGGAGGGGTCAGCTGTCGTCAGTCGCAAATTGCCCATCAGACTGAGGACGCTTAGATGAGCCGACGGATGGCACCTCCAGGACGTGTGGCTTTTAAAACCCCATAAACCTCCTGAGCTGTTGGGCTGGAACTGGGTGTAGACTGACAGCTGGAGTAGTCCAGTTTAGAGATGATTGGTTTCCCCACAGAACACACACACACACACACACACACACACACACACACACACACATGGAAATCTGACCTATGGGTCTCATTTCGACACTGTGTAAGAAAGCAGCACTTGTATTTATTTTGTTATAATGTTCAATGCGACCAACTTGTTGATTTTCTTCTTGCTTCTTAATTTTAACTTCGTGAGTTGGAACGATGTACTGAACCATAAAAAGATCAAAACCAACCTGTTGTACGTGCACTTCATGGTTCATCCTTACTGTATTTTTTTTATTTTTTTAATAATTGTATGATTTGGTTTCTGGCTGTATCAGAAATTGCCCCTGGGGGAAAGACTTCCACACACACACACACACACACACACACACACACACACACACTCACGCCCTCACCTTGGATGATATCCAGCTCTTCCTGATCCCTTACATGACGTTTGGTTCTCATAAGTATAGAAGACCCAGAAGAGGCCCACACTCACACACCACCACCACCACCATCAGCCCTACTCCTCCACCCTTAAATCTGCACTCTGTCATTTGGAACAATAATAAACAAGGCCAGAGGAGAGCTTCGAACCTGCTGAAATCTATTACAAGGGAACAGTGTGGTTCTGAGGCTGTGGAGGGGAGGGGGGAGGGG
>NC_048426.1:23436476-23440626 GCF_013103735.1 Etheostoma cragini | reverse complement strand
GGGGGGGGGGGGGGGGGGGGGGGGGGGAGCACTTCAACATCAGTGTAATTCCAAGTGCCATGCTGATCCGGGCCAGGCTTGCCACATACACTTATCTGATCCTTACGGGTGGTCCGAGCAGCGCCGCCATGTTACCAAACCTCACAGCTCTAGATGTCTTTCTAGATCTGGTCTCCCCGTGTGGACTTAGACCTGCAGACACGATCGGAATGACCGAGACGGGAGGGAAAGGGAATATATGTGGTTGTGGACTGGGGCTTGTGTGCCTCTACTTCTTTATTTTTTTAAATGTGGCTGTTTTCTATTTGCCTGATTTAGAGAATGAATGTATTTCTCTCTAAAAGTGAACACCAAACCCAACATGTCGGGAGGTTTTCCTCTGGCATTGGAACCCAAAGTCAGGGGCTGCAACTTTAACTTCATAATCACGAAGGAAATTGGATCTGCGGCAGGCATCAATACACATCCATTACCAATATTGACAAGAGCAACAAAATACAGAAAGATCCCACACCACAAATAAAACAAGGTACACCTACAATGCTGGACCAGAAGCTGAAGACACAATAAGCAACAACAGACAAGACAGACAGACAGAGGTGATAAGATTTTGGAAATCTTGAAGCATAGTAACATTAAAAAAAATATAGATCCAACATGGGTAAAAATAACTTTAAAAAACTGACATCAACATTCAGTATGAGTTCTAATTTGTACTGGAGAGGCTGCAGAGTAGGAAGAATCCCCATGGCCTATAAACTGGGACTAGCTAAAACTGGATTTACTATATAAACCTGTGAAAACATCAGATTATAAATTCAGTTTTCTTATTTAACTTTTTTATTACATGTTATATCTCCATAAACTGTTAAAACTGTGTTTCAAATGCTCTTACCCATGCCAAGATATAGAAAAGTACTGAATCCCTCTTTTAAAAAAAATATTTTTATTCAATATGATTTTACAAAGTGAGAAATTTTAAGTCTGAATCAGTCTTCAGAACCCAGAATATGTACATATTGTGCAATTACAGAACACAAACCTTCTTCTCCGGTCACTAAAATACCAAATTTTCAGACACAGTACAGGGACTGGACCTCTGCGTCCTCAACTTCTGCCCAGTTTACAGTAAACTAAAGTACTTTCATTACAGAAAGTAAAGAGACAGCTATGTAGGCCCAAATTAACTCCTTGAGGCAATAACAAAAATAAATTAGTAAGTTAGACTTTACCATTTGCATGCAAACCCATCTTTACTTTCCCCATATTATTTTTTCTAACAACACATTTCCTGATTCCTTAATTCAAAATCCTTAAGAGGTAAAATTATCAATACATTCTAAGATATTTTAACTAAAAACATTGATCCATTTTCATTCAAATGGCTAATGTTGCAGTTCCCAGTGACAGACACAGAGGGGAGCCCTTTCTGCCCCACGCTGGTGACACATTCATCATGGCATTAAGTGGAGAAAGACATGTTTTGTCAGCAGCGGGCCTTTCCAAGCAGAAGTTTGACACGTGACAGATGGTGTAAATAGTGGAATGAGTGATGGCTGAATCCCACGTCGCTGCTTCAGTTTCAGGGTCCTTGTCTTGTGCATGCTGGCTCGCTGTCGCACTGTCATGACCTGACAAGACACCTGACCACAACAGAGCAATTAGTGAGGTTATTAGCAACACTTGTGCTTTTCCTACTGAAACAACAATACGCTGCTGTGTAAAAGACTTGCAGCAAGAACAGGAAATGATAAGAAGCTGCACATCAATTGTTCTAACAGTGGTTTACTCTAGAAAAAGCGTTTCCTGGTGAAAAGGACTGTGAATGCTGAAAAACTGGATGCTGGCTTATGTAAGTAAGAAGAAGCTGAAGTAGTGTAACTCACCTTAATGCATGAAAAAAATAGAGGAATATTTTAAGCTTTTCTAAACACTGAATTGCTGGTTAATATATTACATAAGGTATTAAGAAGGTTAAGACGCATTCTATAAAGCTACTCTGAGATGGCTCGTCCATTTTTTTAATACAATTCTGCAGCAAAAGAAACAAAATGCACCATTTACTATCACAACAAAACAAAAAATGTAGAGAGTCTTCAAGAGAAACTACAGTGTAAAACACAATCTATGGTCAATACAATATACTATTTATAGTAAAAGTGCAGACATGACACATGTAAAACCATGCCACTTCTGTAATTCCACCTGATATCAGTGTTTTTATGACATTGGGCTGTGACCTGTGATCTAAATGTTCCTGTTGGAAGAGAACATGTGTCGCTTTGTTTTGGAAGAATTATGTGATTTTGAGACATGTTTGCATTGTTTTGGTAGACATAGTGTTTTGTGTTAGTGTTTTATTGTACTTTGTATTTTATTGTATTTTGAAAATTAGCGTTGGAGTTTAGTTTACAATGTGTGATTTTGAGCATAGAGTTAACTGTTTTGCCAGTTGTGTGTTGTAAGTGTGTTGGTGTTAGAAAATGTGTTAAAATTATTGAAAAAATTGTCATAACAATCGTAAAAAACGCAACACGGCACGCCACGCAGTTGACACGCTCGCGCGATGCCGCACGTGTTTAGACGGCCTTAGTATTATATGTCGAAAAAAGTCATAGTATAGCATGTCAAAAATTTTGGAAATAAGTAGTACTTATTTCAAACAGTACTTCAATAAGAGTACTGTTTGTTGAAAAATTTGAGCAAAAGTCGTAGTATAGTATGTCAAGAATTTTTTAAAAAAAGTCATAGTATCTCAAATATTTTGAAAAAACTCATAGTATAGTATGTCGAAAAAAATGATAAACAAGTCATACTATAGCACGAGGCAAAACGTGAAAAAAGACATAGTATAGCATATTGAAAAAGTAATTGTCAAAAAGTGATAAAAAACTCATTGTACAGCATGACGAAAAAGTTATGCTATAGTATGTCAGAAAAAGTCAAAATTCATTTTTTTTATTGTAAAACAACAAGAAGAGACTAAAGTCCTTTGGAGAATGTGGGCATCGATCCTACTTCCTCTCGCATGCTAAGCAAGCACTCTACCATTTGAGCTGATTCCTCTGTTCAAAATGTGGAGAAAAAGTTTTAAAAAACTGGTCATAGAAAAAAGACATTTAAAAAGTCATAGTATAGTATGTCGAAAAAAAGTCATAGAATAGTATGTCAAAAAAAGTCATAGTATAGTATGTCAAAAAAAGTCATATGTCAAAAAAAGTCATAGTATAGTATGTCAAAAAAAGTCATAGTATTGTATGTAAAAAGTAAAAAAAATCATAGTGTGGTATGTCGAAAAAAGTCATGTATAGTATGTCAAAAAAAGTATAAAAAGTCATAGTATAGTACGTCAAAAAGTCATGGTAGTACGTCGAAAAAAGTCATAGTATATATAAAAAAATTTAATAGTATATTCTTTGTTTTTGTCATAAAACAAGAAGAGTCTGATGTCCTCTGGAGAAGGTGGGCATCGATCCCACTACCTCTCGCATGCTAAGCAAGCACTCAACCAGATGAGCTAATTCCCCTGTTGAATATGTAGAAAAGTTTTGAAAACGTCATAGAGAAAACACATGAAAAAATCATAGTTTAGTATATCGAAAAAAGTAAAAAAAATCACTGTATAGCTTGTCGAAAAAAGTCATGTATAGTATGTTAAAAAAAGGAAAAAAAGTCATAGTATAGTATGTCGAAAAAAGTCATAGTATAGCATGTTGAAAAAAGTCATAGTATAGCATGTCGAAAAAAGTAAAAAAAAGTCATAGTATAGCATGTTGAAAAAAGTCATAATATAGCATGTCGAAAAAAGTTAAATAGTCATAGTATAGTATGTCTAAAAAGGTCATAGTATAGCATTTCGAAAAAAGTCATAGTATAGCATGTCGAAAAAAGTTAAATAGTCATAGTATAGTATGTCGAAAAAAGTCGTAGTATAGCATGTCGAAAAAAGTAAAAAAAAGTCATAGTATAGAATGTCGAAAAAAGTCATAGTATAGCATGTCGAAAAAAGTAAAAAAAAGTCATAGTAAAGCATGTCGAAAAAAGTCATAGTATAGCATGTCAAAAAAAGTAAAACAAGTCATAGTATAGTACGTCAAAAAGTCATGGTATAGTACGTCGAAAAAAGTCATAGTATCTATAAAAAAATGTC
>NC_048426.1:23434974-23436376 GCF_013103735.1 Etheostoma cragini | reverse complement strand
TTTTCGACATGCTATACTATGACTTTTTTCGACATACTATACTATGTCCTTTTTCAACATGCTATACTATGACTTTTTTTACTTTTTGACATGCTATACTATGACTTTTTTCGACATACTATACTATGACCTTTGTCAACATGCTATACTATGACTTTTTTTACTTTTTTGACATGCTATACTATGACTTTTTTTCAACATGCTGTACTATGACTTTTTTCGACATACTATACTATGACTTTTTTCGACATACTATACTATGACTTTTTTCGACATACTATACTATGACTTTTTTCGACATACTATACTATGACTTTTTTCGACATGCTATACTATGACTTTTTTCGACATGCTATACTATGACTTTTTTCGACATGCTATACTATGACTTTCTTTGACATACTATACTATGACCTTTTTCAACATGCTATACTATGACTTTTTTTACTTTTTTGACATGCTATACTATGACTTTTTTCGACATACTATACTATGACCTTTTTCGACATGCTATACTATGACTTTTTTCAACATGCTATACTATGACTTTGTTACTTTTTTCGACGTGCTATACTATGACTTTTTTCGACATACTATACTATGACTATTTTCGTTATACTATACTATGACTTTTTTTACTTTTTTCGACGTACTATACTATGACTTTTTTCGACATGCTATACTATGACTTTTTTTTACTTTTTTCGACATACTATACTATGACTATTTTACTTTTTTGACATGCTATACTATGACTTTTTTCGATATGCTATACTATGACTTTGTTACTTTTTTCGACGTGCTATACTATGACTTTGTTACTTTTTTCAACATGCTATACTATGACTTTTTTCGACATACTATACTATGACGTTTTTCGACATACTATACTATGACTTTTTTCGACATGCTATACTATGACTTTTTTTACTTTTTTCGACATACTATGCTATGACCTTTTTTGACATGCTATACTATGACTTTTTTTCGACATACTATACATGACTTTTTTGACATACAATACTATGACTTTTTTCGACATGCAATACTATGACTTTTTTTTACTTTTTTCGACATACTATACTATGACTTTTTTCAACATGCTATACTATGACTTTTTTTGACATACTATACTATGACTTTTTTTTACTTTTTTCGACATACTATACTATGACTTTTTTTGACATACAGTACTATGACTTTTTTCGAAATGCAATACTATGACTTTTTCGTGTCTTTTCTCTATGAAATATGTTAAATCTTTTCTTCCACTTTTTGTACAGGGGAATTAGGTCAATTGGTAGAGCGCTTGCTTAGCATGTGTGAGGTAGTGGGATCGATGCCCACATTCTCCAGAGGACGTCAGACTCTTCTTGTTTTATGACAAAAACAAAGAATATAC
>NC_048426.1:23426697-23434874 GCF_013103735.1 Etheostoma cragini | reverse complement strand
AAAAGTCATAGTATAGCATGTCGAAAAAAGTCATAGTATAGCATGTCGAAAAAGGTCATAGTATAGCATGTCGAAAAAAGTCATAGTATAGCATGTCGAAAAATTAAAAAAAAAAAGTCATAGTATAGCATGTCGAAAAAGGTCATAGTATAGTATGTCAAAAAAAGGAAAAAGTCATAGTATAGTATGTCGAAAAAAGGTAAAAGTCATAGTATAGCATGTCGAAAAAAGTCATAGTATAGTATGTTGAAAAAAGTAAAAAAAAGTCATAGTATAGCATGTCGAAAAAGGTCATAGTATAGTATGTCGAAAAAAGTAAAAAAGTCATAGTATAGCATGTCGAAAAAGTCATAGTATAGCATGTCAAAAAAAGTCATAGTATAGTATGTCGAAAAAAGTAAAAAAAGTCATAGTATAGTGTGTCAAAAAAAGTCATAGAGTATGTCAAAAAAAGTCATAGTACAGCATGTCGTAAAAAGTAAAAAAAGTCATAGTATGGAATGTCTAAAAAAGTAATAAAAGTCATAATATAGTATGTCAAAAAAAGTCATAGTATAGCATGTCGAAAAAAGTAAAAAAAGTCATAGTATAGTGTGTCAAAGTTTTTGTTTTTGTCATAAAACAGGAAGAGTCTGATGTCCTCTGGAAAATGTGGGCATCGATCCCACTACCTCTCACATGCTAAGCAAGCGCTCTATCAGTTGACCTAATTACCCTGTTGAATATGTTGCAAAAAACCTGAAAAAGTCATGGTATAGTATGTCGAAAAAAGTCATAGTGTAGTATGTCATAAAAGGAAAAAAAGTCATAGTCTAGCATGTTAAAAAAAGTATAAAAGTCATTGTTTTTGTCATAAAACAAGAAGAGTCTGAAGTCTTCTGGAGAATGCGGGCATCGATCCCACTACCTCTCGCATGCTAAGCAAAAAGTAAAAAAAGTCATAGTATAGTATGTCGAAAAACGTCATAGTATAGCATGTCGAAAAAAAGTAAAAAAAGTCTTAGTATAGTATGTCAAAATTCTTTGTTTTTGTCATAAAACAAGAAGAGTCTGATGTCCTCTGGCAAATGTGGGCATCGATCTCACTACCTCTCACATGCTAAGCAAGCACTCTACCATTTGAGCTAATTCCCCTTTTCCTAATCTGGAAGAAAAGTTTTTAAAAACGTCATAGAGAAAAGACATGAAAAAGTCACAGTATAGTATATCGAAAAAAGTCATAGTATAGTATGTCGAATAAAGTCATAGTGTAGCATGTCGAAAGAAGTCATAGTATAGTGTGTCGAAATTCTTTGTTTTTGTCATTAAACAGGAAGAGTCTGATGTCCTCTGGAGAATGTGGGCATCGATCCCACTACCTCTCGCATGCTAAGCAAGCTCTCTACCATTTGAGCTAATTTCCCTGTTGAATATGTGGCGAAAAAGTTTAAAAAAACAGGTCATAGATAAAAGACATGAAAAAGTCAAAGTATAGTATGTCAAAAAAATTAAAAGAAATGCCACTCTGTCACCTTGTCGACATTAATGAAAAAGAGTTGTGTATGTTGAATTTAGCGATAAAGTTATAGTACAGTACGTGGAAAAAAATTGATTTCATACTATGTCGAAAATTATGTCTTTACCAGGACACAATTAAAAATGGATTGAATCGTTTTTTATCATAACGTTATAATTCATGTTAAAAATCCACTATGGAAAAAACATACAGCTTATGTATTTATCAGTTATGTATTTTTAGTACGTACACACGGACCAAACTGAGGTTCAAGTCATTCATTATTTCATTTGTTCATTCATTCATTCATTCATTCATTCAACCAACCTTTTATTTGACTTTATTTATAATCAACAGATCAATGAGGGGTGACAGTCAATCACAATGACATTGAGTCAATTACAAAGACAAAGAATGGAAACAAGGTAACTTGTATTCTTTTTTCAGATTACACTGACGAGATCCTGAATTGCATTTAAATTTTACTATTTAAAGTGACACACAGGGCAAATGTCTATACACTCAGAGTTCCTATATGTGTCCATTATGAAGCAGAAACAGACAAACATAAATTAATCAATCTGTACATATGATATTTAATCCCCCAGAATGTGTAACCAGGTTTTCAGATATCACACATAGAAACACATGCACGGTACAAAGATCTGTCTTCACATGCGTAACATTTCTGAGCAAAATACTTCCACTTCTTACCTTTACCTTTTTTTCCAGAGCTCAAACATCACACAGTCATGACCAAATAATGGAACTTTAATCACGTGATAACAGGTGTTCAAATTAAAAAGGTGAAAGTACTAAATTCTTATTAAATTAGCAAATGTACAGGCATAAAATAGAATGAAAGGCAAATGAATACAAAAAGGTTACAGAATGTTTTGGTTGCTTCTCTAAATGATTTAACCCTCGTGTTGTCTTCCCTTCGACCTGCAACTTAGTTTTTCTGGGTTGAAACTTCAACATTTTGTTGTTGTTTTTTCTACACTTTTCTCAACATTTTTGTCTATTTTATTCCTATTTTGTTGTAAATGTTTTTGATGTTTTAGTAAATTTCTTTTTAACAATTTCTTTGTCGCTATTTCCAATGTTTTTGACGTTTCTTTTAACGTTTTTGTAAACCAGTCAAATATGTACCTCAACTATGGCCCTGAACTCACCACAGTATTTTTATATTTTTTTCTATAAAGGCTAATCTGAATTGCATTGAACTGAACTGAGACAACGATAGATACACAGAAACACGTGTACATCTATATTAATGATTGTAATCTATTTGTGGTCTCACACAGCCTCTGTTTTGCGTGTCTTATTAAAGATATCATCTTCTGTGTGTCTTTATTTAAGCTGACAGGTACATGCGTATCTCAATTTGTTTGTCTCCCGACCTCATCACATCTACATTTAATCTAATTCATTCATCTGAGCTAACGTGTCTATAAGCGATGTCAATATCTATATCTTGCTGTTTATCCCAGGTCAAATCTATCGTGAATAGTGTCAGAGAAGGCCTGCGTGTAATTTAATCTAAATAAAAACACATGGCATTTCATCATGCCCTGTAAAGCTTTCACATTAACTCAGCTGTAACTTAGAGTGTTCCACTAAATTTATCATTACCCCCCTGCAGGGGAATTAAGCCCTTCTGACACCGGCTTCAGCAGCTGGCAGGGTGCGTTACACATGAAAAAGTCTGAGAGGTGAATCTGATCTCAGGCTGCAGGAAACCAGCGCTAGCCTTTGCAGTGAACCTAGCTGGCTTAATGTAAGGACTTTGTGTAGTCTGTGCCGAAAATGTACATGCACGTGAACAAGTCGCTCGTTTGTCTTGCTTTGGGTGACAGATGAGAGCGGCTGATGAAACCTGCCTCTTCGGAGTCCATATGAAAATAATTATAGAGCGTGAGATGACTGGCTTTGATGAGAAGGAGGAAGCCCGACGAGTGCTAATACATAATCAATACACACATTAACATTCATAGAGGTCAAGTTTGTTTTTGTTCTCCGCTGTTAATTTAATGTGATGGAATTTTAATGGAATCCTCACTTTTCACAGATTGTCTTTTGTCCCCGATAACTGGGGGGAAATCATCTCGTATAGTGAAATCTCTTTGTATTCTACATATGAGATTCCAGCACACCTCCTTTACACCAATTGCCTCCTCAAGCCTTTGATTTAGCCCATTTGTATCAACCAGATGATTTTCAAGACTTAAATTGAGACCATTTCACAACATTAACAAGACTTGGTGTACAAAAAGACCGTTAAAGGGCCATTTTATACATTAATATTACAGAAGGTTTCCCCACACACACACACACACAGCAGCTAACATCTTGTTCTAGTAGAAGTAGTTTTCTGTTTGTCTTGTTCTGTTTTTGGAGCTCTGTTAATGTTTTGTCTTCTGCCTTCCAATAGAAAAGACATCATGTAGAGAAACAGCGGAACATACATCTGCTTTAAATGCATAACATCTTTCAAACAAGAAAAAAAAAAAAAATCTTAAAACTGATGGTAAAAGACTACCGAAGCAGCTGGAATAGTTATGTTCTCCTTCTCGGTGATGTCCCTCTGAGATGAAAAGTCACACAAGATCCATGACAGTAAATACATTTTCGTGCAGCAACAAAACCTCTGACAAGGCAAATGGCTTTCGCATTGGCAGGCAATTTTAACACACACTCATATGTCAAAACAAGCAATATAAAAGTTTCTTATCCCTGCGTGAGGCCTGGGAGATCTCAGGTCTCTGAGCGAGATATGAGAGTTGGAGGTGCATGTCAGGCGCAGGCTATCTGTTATACGGAGTAATGGCTCAGGCCGTCCGCTGTAATTCCACAAATGCATTTTAGCTTTGGCATCATGTCGGCTTCACGTAGCAACAAGAATTTGATAACAGCATGTCAGCGATGATGTCAGTGGTGTATAAAAAAAAAAAAAATCTATTCATTTGTCCTCTGTACCTAATGAATACACCATCAGCACAAACATGCCCCACTCCATTTAGTGAACATTGCTCCGGGCCTCCGCCTCGGCTGGATTAGATTGTATTGATAGGGGAGACGTATTGGAGATAGAGAATTATTATAATATCGCTGCAATGCATGATTTGTTTCACATTCATTACATGTGGTCAGAGTTACTCCATTTGCGGTTATTTCCCCCCACGGCAGACTTTTATTTAGATGTTTTCTAAATGAGATCTTCCCTGTTAAGAGAGACGAAAGGTGATCATGGCATGTAGACATTGTAGATCTCAATAAGTGATTTTCATCTTCCAAGATGCAGAGACTATAATACCGTGGGTAGTTGTATGCTTTGAATCCTTCGACTTATTTAAATAGTATTCTTCCCCTTTATTGCTGGCCTTTTATTGGGGTTGATCTTCCTAAATGAATATCTTTAACTTTTTTCAATAGTTAGATCCTTGCAATAGATGTAGACAAAGTTGAGCTTTTTTTTAACCTACTGTATTTATTTAACTTTTCATAGCAGGGTCACACATTCAATAGCGGTCCCGAGTGTGATGTTTTTGTTACCCATTCACAAACTTGTCCTTTTTATCAATATTTACCTACACATTTCAATTCCAAGTATTCCTATTGGCTTGCAATTTCACATTTGCATGAACTGGGGTAGACGCTCCATATTCATGCGCCATCTGAAAATCCGTTAGCTGCTTAGGGACATGCAGTACATGACATATTGCTCTGCATATTTGCGATTTCGCTGTCACATGATAAACTCACAGGCGCTGTTAATGTCGTAACTTCCGGCAAGTTTGAAGAAGGAAACATGGATTACATCAACAAGACAGTTTGTCACCAAATTTTTAGATAACATTTTGCAATTGATACAAATCCAACGAACTGACGTGATTGTTGGAGGTAAAGCTGCATGTGGACATGGATGACATCTTGGCTTTTTGACGCGTGAAGGCCACCGTAGCTGTATTACGTACTTGGAACTGCGTGGCACGAGAGCGTTGATTTGAGCTCAACGCTAGAAGGGAGAAATTCCCACAGATTGGACCTTTAACCCTCGTGTTGTCCTCCCGGGTCCAAAACATACAAAGAAATTGACACTTTTGTTTTTGTTTTCACTAACACCACCTTACTAGTTTTACAGTACTTTGGGGAATTCCTTCTAAATAACCCTTATTTACATAGAAGTATACTTAATATTTGAGTTAAAAAAACAGAAATTATGAATTATTTTGACTAATAGTTAAGATCAGAGGAACATACAGATGGTAGTCAGGAATGAAAGTGATCAATTGTATTTGCAAAGAGCGTTGTAAGAAATCCAATCCATTTTTGGTGAAAAAGAAACCGATATTTCAGACATAGACATTTTTTAAAGGGATCAAATTTGACCCGAGGACAACAGGAGGGTTACCAGTTTGTCAAATATACTCATGTGAGAACGTTTTTTACAAAATTGTAGAAGAAGTAAACATAAAACCAAGAATGACAAGGATGCAGCCGGCCAGGACGCTCTCGATGGTGCACCGGTAGAAGTCGGCATGTATCCTGGAATCCCCGTTGAACCTTGTCAGCCTGCGGAGAAAGAAGAGCTGCTGTCTATTAGTCTTTGTGAAGGGGTTGTCAGAAGAAGAAAGCAGTTCCTTAGGACATGATACAAACGTTGGTTTGGTTTGTGTTCAGTGCAATCCAGAGTTGATGGCCATTTAATTTGTAGTCTTCATCTTCAGAGTAAGTGAAAAAGTGGAGATACATGCAAGCGAGAGGGGTTTACTGGGATCTGAGGAGACAGCAGAGAACTAGAATTTCCAAAGCTTGTTTGTCAGCAGTTGGAGGGGAAAAAAAACACTTTGGCATGAAGGCCTACTGAGTTTTTTTTCAGGTTGGACCGTTTACAATCAAACTCTGAATCAGCCGGAGCGGGTCACCCCTCCAGCTGTGCAGTGAGCTCACACACACACACACACACACACTAACACACACACACACCCTGCTTGATCTCAGTTACATCTCAGCAATTTCCCCAACCTGATAACCAGGAGTGGACTGTCATAACACCCTGGTATTGCGTGCTCAGAGAAACCACGTTGGGACGTTGAACTAAACCGAGCTTGAAATGTGGACCTGATTGCATGGCTGCGTGCCGACTGCAATTGGCCACACTGGAAGTTGATGGTAGACTGAACCATAGCGTCCCGTATGCTAAATGCAGAAGACATCATTTTCAACTCGTCGTTCACCCCCGATGTTGAGAGCATTGGTGAAAATGAGGAAAACAAAGTAGGGGCCTGGCTCATCTTAACCATCCTCCCTTCGGCAGCCTGTTAGAAGCTTTCTTACGTTTCCAATGACGCTAAAACGCTGAGCAGAGGCACTGTGAAAGGGAGACGGGCTGAAGAGTAGAGTTTCCATCCCACCTACCATGTGCTGCCCTCACCAGACCCGAGCCCACTCCGTAGCCACATTTATCCTATTACACCAATCTGCTGGGATCCACTTCATACACTCACAAACAGTTGGAAAATGTGCAACACGATGGAATTGACAAGAAGCCGCAGTTGTGGTGCATATCATGTCCATGAATATAAGTCCCATCGATTTGGGCTGCCAAACATCTCAGACCGACTTAATACCTTTATATCAAATCCCTCTAAAAGCGTATAATTTCCAGTGATTGCTCCCACTTGCGGCCTACTTACATTCGCATTGACAACCAAGCAGTGGCACTGCTCCAGAGAACACACTCTGTCTCTCTAGTGTTTCCTTGTGTTGCCAGTTTATTTATTCTGCACAGCATTAAGTGGTGGCTGTGGAAGAGGGAGGAAACAAAGAGTCATTCTCAGACCATGTGTTAAGTTAATACAGAAACTTTTTTCACGCTGTTCCGCTGCCGAGTGGGAAAATCTAGCGTGCTTTAAGGCCTTTTCAGCTCGCACATATTCCACAGAGTCCCAGTTGAGAAACTGCAGAGCATTTACATCAGCCATTCAAATGACAAGGTGACATCTAAGCAGTCAGCAATGCTCGGCACAAATCTCTCTCAGCCTATAAGACTGAGTGAGATTGATCTACATTTCCTCTAAAACCCAATCAGTGGGATTCTCTTTTGAAGCACCGTTGCTATGGTATGCCGTGAAAACGAATAAATTGACCACAGAGGCCAAAGGTGCTCCAAACTAAAATAACTCATGCAAATGAACAAAGAGACTAACTCAATAACATAACCATGAGCTGAATAGACGATCGCATGGTGCTACTTTTTCTCAAATCACAACGTCCTGGTCTGTCAATCAAGACCCACAGGGCATGGTTAGTTGTATGATTGGCGAGTAGCATTTTCAGACCAAAACAGCAGCAAATTACATTTTATGTATAAGTCGTGTGTGAATCTAACAGATGGTCTGCGACTATAGTTGCAAGGTTACTTTTTTAAATGTTTTTAAAATGTCTGCGCAGTAGTGATCAGGTGGTGCATCCAAACTATCCAAATCCCGCCGATACACCTGCCTGACCAACTGTCAATCACAGCTGTCAATCCGGAGGTTTCACTCCAAACACTGAACTCGTAGATGGGTCTGACAGGGATACTGGGTTTGGGCTGACTGCTTAGGGCTGTCCCCAGAACACACTGTAAAAAACATCTCCTCCCCATCTGCTAGCTGCCTGTCCCCAGAACACACTG
>NC_048426.1:23423215-23426597 GCF_013103735.1 Etheostoma cragini | reverse complement strand
CCAGAACACACTGTAAAAAACATCTCCTCACTATCTGCTAGCTGCCTGTCCCCAGAACACACTGTAAAAAACATCTCAGCCACAAAAACAAACCACGCCAACCTGAACCACAAAACATAAACAGTGTTCCAGCCAATTACCAACAAGAAGGATTTGGGGGTGGGGGTTTAGGGGCTTAGTGCGAGTGCACATGAAGGGAGGTGTGGGGCGTGAAGAGGGAAGCTGGCCAGAGGACAGCTGTCCTAGACAACGACATTCAGGCGACCTTGTTTATTCTGGACAGGTACAACAAGGAGGTAATTAGCTAGCGTCTGCGCTAACCTTGGTGAATACAACATTTGGAGGGGAGGGGGGAGCTGGCCTCCGTTTTCAAACGTCAACAAGAAGTATGTCACCCAACATCGCTTGGAGCTCCTTTAAGAGGAAGTCTGTTTCAAGAGGCCCGGTTCCAGTACCACAGAGCGGCTCTGTGTCCAGTGGGCAGTCTCTGACCACACTGCCTGGGACCGTCCCAAAACAAAGACCCAGTGACAGAGGAAAGGAAACGTCCAGTCCCAGCAGGGGGAACGGGGTCCATCATGCCATGATGTCCAAAACAAAACTCTGCTGACGGACTGTCCTGCCACTGTATTGTGTGTTGAATCATTTAAAAGTGGTGTTTGTGGCAGCTTCATCACCTCCCCCAAATTTGGAAAAGTAATTAATTCTCATCTTAGAAAATGTGGATTATCAAAAGAGTTTTGTTTGGCATAAATGTGCGAAATGAAGAAAAACAGAATCTTCCTGCTGAGAGCAAAGAGTTATGTAATTGGTAAGTGAGATTTGGCTCCTATGTGTTAATATGGAGCATGATCACTGTACCAGGGCTATTAGAGTTAAAAACACTTGGAAATATATTGGAAAACATTGCTGTACTTTAGATAATCTGGTGCCAAAATGAAGTTAAACCAAACTTTCAAAAAAATGACCAAAGTATGAATGAATCATGTGAAAAGGGAAGTGACTTTCCACTTGAGGATTATAGAACTGATGTATTGGAGTTATTACAAAATATCTCTGAACCTTTGCTTTGATTGATTGAAAATGATGCGCTGACTTTTTTTTTTGTCCGACCTGTTCTTCCTCAGGGGAAGTAGTGAACACAACTGTTTTTAATTGCCCTTGTGTTGTCCTCCAAGGTCAAAAACTTTGTCCTTTTTCAGACTTCTTTTTGTTTTTGTTTTCACTAGCACCCCCTTACTACCACTAGTTTACTACTTTTTGCAATTCATGGTTAATAACCCTCATTTAGATAGAATTGTACCTAATATTTGAGTTAAAAAAGCAGAGATTATGAATTATTTGGACTAATAGTGCAGATCAGAGGAATGAAAGTGATGAATTGTATTTGCAAAGAGCGTTTTATGAAATCCAATCCATTGTTTTTGGTGATTTGAATAAAAAGAAACCCATATTTCAGATATAGACATTTTTTAAAGGGGTCAAATTTGACTCAAGGACAACAGGAGAGTTGAACAAATCAATTAAATTTTATTTATAGTATGAAATCATAACAAGAGTTATCTCAAAAAGTTTATGCCTCGAAGCAGAGGATCCACAGTTGGAGTCTGACCTGTGACGATTTCTAGCATGCCCCCCCCCCCCTTCACAGCTGGCCTATCCACTAAAAGGCAGAAAAACCCAAGTGGTTATAATTCTCAATGAAGGTCCCCTAATTTTTAATTAAGCATTTATTTTTACCCAAACCATGATCTCTGCCCAACTCTAACCAAGCTATCTTTGTATCTAAACCTAACCAAACTTTAATAACAGTGGTGTTGGATCAGATGGACTTATTGATTTGGTTTAGGGGGGCACAGATAAACTATGTCCGCATGGAAACATTAGACCAGAAAAGGATTTTTACTGTATATGTCATTCTGGAAGGCAGTTACAAACAATATGGTTCATGTATCGAGGACTGCTGGTTTTGGTGTGATCATGCAGTTTGTTTTGTCTCTTTAATCATATTCTGGCATCAAGCGTGCTGAACCTCTCACCACGCAGGGAGCAAAGTCGAACAATAACTGTGTTACTGTGCCAGCTGTTTGTGTCGAGCGCTCGGTGTAACCTCCGACAGACGGAGGACAGAAGCTGTTGTATCTGGCTCTCCCTCGTGTGTGTTTTTGCATCCAGAGATTATGCGGAGCGCCCGCAGCTCTCCACCCTGCCACTTCCTTGCCGATTAATGTCTGTTTTCTCACCATTATGTTAAGCAGCCACATTAAGGCGACAACTTGTCATGCCCTCACAAGTGTTTTTTCCTGTGTCTAATAGTCACAGCTGAAGGCTCGCCTCTCTGCACTAATGAACCTGTGATTAATTAAAACATGTCTCTTGGCTGTGGCTGGGTGTTTGGCTTGGTTACAGGTGGGGAGGGGGGGGGGGGGGGGGGGGGGGGGGGGGGGGGGGGGCAAGGTTACCCAAGTCAATGGCAGGCGAGCTGCTCCAGCTCCCATTACATCATTCTACCCACATGCTGAGCTGGGACTCAGTGATGTCACTCCGTTTACTCAGCTTCCACACCATTTGTTTTCCTATGAGTAGCCCTTTTGTTTATTTTCATAATTTTTAAATAAGACTCTTTGCCAGTGTTACATCGCCTCTAAAACTCAATTAGCTTAATGTCTCTTGCGTTCTGCCGGCGCTGCTGTGAGCCCTCCAAAAAGTACCCATTAAAACTCCATTTCTGACGCTTTGTTTGCTTTGCGGGGCTCAATTATCAATGCACCAGCACCTTTTAAAGGACCCCTGGCTGTAAGGCTTTAAGAGCTCCAGGAGAGGTTAGATCTGTGATTTTTCTAGGGCGTTCCAGGAGGAACCTTGGGGGGCGCTAAACACCTCCACTGCTGCCAATGTGAAAGTCTCCAACCACACAAAAAGAGGCAGAAACCCACTTTTTTATTTCCTTTTAGAACACCAAAGACGTCATTTCACAGAACAACCTCCTCCTTCTTGATAACTGTTAGCCTCCGTATGATCCTTAGTGATATGATATGGCTCAAATGTACTCCAAGAACATTAAATAAGAGTGGAGATATGCCGAATCATGACCAACCCGCCCCTCCAGGGGTGCTCCAATAGCAGATGGATTGGGCTCAAATTATCTGGCTGTCCTGGTGACTTAGGATGTCAAACTGATAAGATACCGGGACTGTGTCCACACGATACACAATAATACGACCTAATCAAGGGGAAAAAACAGCACTTCCTCATACCGAGCCTTTTACTTATGACCTCACCCGGGGTAATTGTTAAATTCTGCAGGGACATATTTTGAGTGAAGGCATCAGCGTTATGCTATAAATTCTACCTATGAGTTGAGGAGGGGGGGGGGGGGGGG
>NC_048426.1:23418099-23423115 GCF_013103735.1 Etheostoma cragini | reverse complement strand
GTGTGTGTGTGTGTGTGTGTGTGTGTGTGTGTGTGTGTGTGTGTGTGTGTGTGTGTGTGTGTGTGCGCTCGCACAAGTGCCTTTTCCCTTTGCATTTTCTCATAGCCAGCTTGTCTCAGAGCAGATTGAACACAGCTGAGAATGTTGGTCTAGGCCTGCAGCGCACCGTCCTGGGGGAATAGGCAGGAACCACGAGGCTGGACTTGGCTCGCCCTGCGACGGCTGAAGACTGCCATGCACCCAGGGCAGGGGTCCAGGTGGATCGGCTGGGGAGAGGGGAGTAATTTGGGGGTTATTTAAAATGATCTATTAAACCCCTGAACTTTAATCAGGGTTGCTACTATACTGACAGCCATGATTTACCTACAAATCAGTAGGATGGGGATGGGAGGGGATGGATAGGCTCAAAACGGACCACTTCATCTGAATTATTTTCTAGGGCACAGGGGCTGGGGCTTTAGCATTGATGAGGCCTGAGGAAAAAGGGCGACAGCCCTTATGAAATCTGCATTCCTTTCCAAATGCAACAGCTCAACATCATCCGCGCCTGGCTGTTGACAAAGAAATTGCTTTATTATCCTTTTCCATCAGCGTAGCCTCCTGGTATTAGCATGTCTCGGCTGAGGGAGAAGGCTCGGAGCGGTGAACAGGCAACCTTGGTCTTGTCAGCGAGAGCCAGAATACCTCACACAGGGTGCAGACCCCACTTGTTTGAGTTATGTGTAAATACAGGCTGGCTCTGACAGACACCCAAAGTCAAACTGGTTTATGGAGAGCCCACGTAGCCAAAGAGCAGAACCGAGCTCTCACAGGTCATTACCACTGCCTGGCCTGTCACTTGGGTAATTGTAAAACCACAGGGGTGTGATGTAATCCCCCGGCAGATTACACACATAAATAAACAATCATCACAGAACAAGGACCGGGACTAGCCGATAAACACATAATCATGAACACGGTGAACCCGTGGGCACACGGTTTCATAAAAAGGTCTTGGTGGGTTACTTTTGTTGTTGATTAAACACAATCTCAACATCAGAAGTTCTTTATTTCTCATGCATGACCACCTGAACCACACCGTTTACAGCTGAAATATTAGTTTTCTGTAAATATAGCACCAAAAGTACAAAGTACCAATAGAAAAAAAAAAATGTTTGTCGTCCTCTTAACATTTTCAATTCGTGACTAAAATATTTCCAGCCCTCCAGTCACCCTCCAGAAACATGCAGAATATGTGAAAAAAACACTGTTATGATTATTTTTGGTTTAATCCTCGTATGGTATTCGGGTCAAATTGACCCATTTCAAACTTTTACAAGAAGAAAATTGGAAGTTACATTTTTTCTACGGGAAAATCAACGGCCTTACTTTATTTTCTGTGAAGTATTCCTGACTCAATTCAGAAAATTAATCTGGATATGACCCCTTATGTTTTTTTCAGAGATAAGATTAATCGCATAGTGGATTTTTAACATGAATGACAAAAAAAATAATCCCTCTTCCATTTTTAATTGTGTTCTAGTTGAATTGCATTCCCTAAACATACATGTTATCTCAATTGTTAGAAATTTAGATAAAGACAATATTTGTTAATAGATTTCCAAGTAAAATTTTATTTCAGGATTGTTTTTAAAACCACAAATAAGTCACGGGTCAAGGTCCCAAAAGTGAAGACAATACAAGGGTTAATGTGGTTTTCCCACAAAAAGTCAATTATAGTCTGAAGGGGGCTGGAAGGACATTTCCTCTTGGATTCTCATTGAGAAATTCTGGATCTGGATCTGGATCTGGCCCCGTCTGACTCATTCGGTGATTACAATCTAGCAACCATCCGCTGTGGATCTAGTTCTGGCAACGCAAGACTTACCTTAGGTTAACCAAGGGGCGAGTCTAGGATCAGACCTTTAAGGGGGCTCAGTCCCTCATGAGAATGTGACATGGATCCAGTGCATTGTAAAAGTGTTACCAACCTCCTCCGATTGGCCAACACCAGGTTTCTGTTAACCCTTTCCTTGACTGGGTTACATAGAGTTGGGTAACATTTGGATTTTTAAGATTGCGATGATGAACCAGTACTTTTAAAAAGATTTTAAATCCTAAACCGATTCCTGAAAAACTGAAAATTGACATCGAACAAGGACTCTTTTATAGCGTTTTTAGTTTTAATTGAAATGGATTTCAATTTAACAATATATTATCGTTTTAAAGTACTTAAATATATAATAAGTAAACCTAAGTCACCTAACACACAACTACAATATTTTAGCAACAAACATAGGCGCCCATTTATGTCATATAAACTATAAACTATACTATAACCCTTGTGTTGTCTACCTGTCGACCTGCAACTTTGTGTTTTTCTGGGTTGAAATTTCAACAATTTCATCATGTTCTTTTTCTACACTTTTCACGCAATTTTTGTCAATTTTGATGCAATTTATTTTTCACTTTTTAATCGTTTTAGTCGCTTTTTCCAATGTTTCAGATTTTCATTTTTTTGCTTTAAAAAAAATGTATGTTATTGTTGAATTCTTTTCTAACATTTGTCACTTTTTTCAACGTACTTTTGTCATAGTTGTGATATAGAAAGATTTTGTAAACAAGGAGGACAACAGGAGGGAAAACTATAATTCACGATTTTGTTGGGATCATTAAATATCTATCTACATCTATGTTTTCCTCTGTAGCTGCTCACAGGCGCACGGCCTTTAAAAAAAAAGTAGTCAAAAAATGTTTGCATTGTAGAACCTTAGGAAATGGACAGCGGCCGCCACAAACACACAGGTCTACTATCGCCATAATAAAGCCGTAAAGTAGACTATCTTTCAAATCAGGACAGCGCCATATCTCACAAATACAGATAGAACTGGAGATGAAAAGTTAAACTGACACGTAACCGCGATCATCTTGGTGGGATAGTAAGAACCAGTGGAACAGGGGACTGACAGCGACACAACCAATCACACCATGACAGAGCACCAAATGCAACGTAGCCTGCAGTTACGGTAGCTAGCTGACAGTAAAGAAAACCTCTGTCCATAAAACCAAAAAACAAAACAATCAGCATGACCAGACATCACTTTGTAACTGAGAAAATCAATACTGTCGCCAGTGAAGAATGTTGATATTGGACCAATCTTCAAAACCCTGCAGTTACCCAATGCAATATTTGATCTTTTATCTACTCTCGCTTTCTACAAAATGTGTGTGTTGGATCGTTAAGGTTCGGTAAACATTAAGGTTATGGCAACAACAACAAAAAACTATAGTAGAAACCCATGTGTTGTAACAAATTCCAAGAGTCAAATATAAATCAAATTGTGATAAAAACAATACTAATTAAATGCAGAAATTACTATTCAAATGTGTATTATTTTTCATAAATGTGTTGGCCAATGAGCGAATCTCTCCCTTCTTGCCTTGGCCTTTTGGCCTTACCCACATGTGACGACAGTGGAGAGAGTGAAACAAAAGAAAGATGGGAAATACCGTGTAAATGTGAATTTAAAATGACATCCACCGCCACTGAGTTAAAGGTATAGTGCGTAGTTTCTGTCTCCGCCATGAGGAATTCTAAGTAATGACAACAAAACTGTCGGCACGTCCACATGACACAAGCCTTCCGTGATCAAGCACGCTCCCCCACACGTCCACCACACAGTTGCTAGTAGCCAAGGAGGACACAGAGGATTAAAAAAACATGGACTCTCCAGAAGAGGTAATAATCTTCGCTCGAGCTTCTGATGACGCCACAATATTCGATACACAGTCAAACTGAGAAATACAGAGTGGTGTGGAGCCGATTGGCTTTGTAACAACTCGTTTGTCAATGGCTTGAATGTAACGCACGTTTAGTCAAAAAGTTACGCACTAAAGCTTAAAAAAAAAGCTTAAAAATGCATCATATAGGTATCATTCGTTACATAACCTGGTCTAACGGCTCACCAGTGCTACTGAAACATGGCGACCTGAAGATGAAGATCCTTACTATCCCATAAAAGTATATGGAGTCAGGCAGCTGGAGCTAATAGTAAACGGCTGCTGAACCCTGTAAAAACCTTTACAGGTTCCTGCCTGAGGGTGAACAGCAGAATGGGGAGTAAAGAAAACCGGATGAACACAGGGGAAGGCACCAATAAATCTGAGAGGATTAGGATTGAAAACAGGGATCATACGTTTACTGTCAGAATGAGTCAACTGTGTCTTCTGTCATACTTGCTGGGTGGCTTGACAGGGATGGTGTAAATTGTCCAGGTTGGCCACACAGATATAGACAGCTGCACGTGGATTTTCAGAAAAGCTCTTTTAACCTTTATTGCAAGCTCGCAAGTGCTCCCACCAGAAATAAGTAGGTGTAATGGCAAGAAAGAAAGAAAAAGGGTTAGGGTTCCAGCACTTAGGAGCGTTCCAATCCAAATACCCAACATATACTTGGCAAACACCTTCCCAGTGAAAGAGCCATGCTTTATGAGAGTGTTAGATGAATTAACAAATTGCAATGCAAACGAGAAGCATGTCTCCAAGTAAAAACAACCTGATGTGTTTGTCAGATTTCCAGCAGACACTGCCACCCGTTCCATCTCCCTGCAATTGCAGCCCTCAATCTAAAAGCCAAATAGTGCGAGTTTGTGACATGTGCCCCTTGTTTTTAAGCCGAGGTGTTTCTCCCCATTAGATTTATAATGTTCTGCAGTTTCAGAGAGAGCCAAACATTAGCAAGTTGCAGGCTTTTGGCCCCAAGAAACACATTTAGTAGTGGCTGTGCCCTGACAGCGGAGTAATACGCACTGTCAGGAGAATTCAGACGCAACGGGACTTAAAGGGAGGCTTCGCTGATGCCTGTCTGTAATTGCCCCAGGTCACGGCCGCCGCTTCACTGCAGATGACCCAGGCAGGCATTATATATTATTACAAAACAGGGACTTCAAACCCCTCATAAACTGAACTATCAAGGGTATTTCTCCCAACTTTTACCTCTGGAGTCCTGGACTTTGTAAAAATCAAGACCCCCCCCCC
>NC_048426.1:23403022-23418057 GCF_013103735.1 Etheostoma cragini | reverse complement strand
CCCCCCCCCCCCCCCCCCCTTTCTTTTTTGAACATTAATTCCCAACAATGGTACTTTTCATTTGAGTGAGAGCAGAGCAAGGCAAGAGTCTCTCAGCATATGGTGACGAGTGAGACCCCGGTCCATTGACTCCAACTTAGGTATTTTTTCTGAGCGGGATCCAAAGATGACCCGACTAATCCACGGTCCTTGGTAGGGAACTATCTTTGACCAAAACCCTACAGCCCGAGGAGCTTTCTCTCTTGACTCTTGTTATGCAAGTGTCAAAAAATATCCCGGACTCGGTATAGGGAGTCCCGAGCCGCTCCATCGGGGCACTAAGCCTGAAAGCGTTGTCTGCTTTTTCACAGAGGGGCACGCTCATTTTGAGACAATCTGCTTTTAAAAAACTGCCATTTAAAGGGAAGGTGAGCCTCACAAGCGGCAAGGAAGCTAATTTTTAAAACATGTGCACGGGTCTTAATGTCCTAAAGACTGAGGAATCTTAATGAGGTATTTGGAAATGGCCATCAGACGCACGTCAACCTTCATTTGATGAATGCTCCCTTAAAATGACCCTCTCCCACCATGTTCACAATCCAACTGTGTATGAGTATGATATGTGGACTATTACTGATAACTCTGCTTGTTGAAAAGCTTTTGTTAAGTGGATAGAAAAATCCCAGCGAGAGCTATCGTATATCTGTTGGAAACCAGACCTTACTTTTTTCATACAACACTTAATCCCTTTTCTTTTCCATTATGAATCTAATGCATAACTGTTTTTTTTTTTAATTCACCAGCAATATGTTGCCATAAGAATGTCTGTGTTTTGTGACCAAAGAAACATAAGTGCATCAGGGGTTTTATGAACAATTACTTCTTGTTTTATGGTGTATATTCTCATTTTTACAAGACTTATTTTCACATTATGCTTTAATTTAGCCCGTATTAATGCCAGAACAACACACAATCTTTGTGTAAAAACCTGATTTTATGTTGTGAACTGTAAATAATACAAGCATTAAATCCCTCTACTCTATCCTCTCACAGGGCCGTGTGGAAGGCACGTGGATTGCAAATGCCATTTTCATACATTTGTAACAGTTTGATTTATTTGATGATTTAAAGCAGTAATTCAATAGGCCGACGTAAGAATCACCAAGGATAAAAAACTCACTAACATCCGAAAGCTTTTTTCCATTGTGGTCCTCCAGCATTATACATTACGACACGTAAAGGTGACTGGAACAAAGTTGACAAATCAGCCCAATGTGTATTAGGAATTTCTTTCATTTTAAACAATTCTGCAGCTCACAGTTTAATTTTTCATCTTCTCGGAGCGAGCCTGTGTGTCCCTACCAATCCGATCTACAGATTTCCTAACCTTCGACCTAAGGTGAACCATCTGTAACCTAACACCTGAAGCTACCCGTGATTTATGGAGCTGGTTAAGAGCACTACACGGCCTGGAAACGCGTTCCCACCTGACAGGCTGCATTTGGGGGTTGTGTATGTGAGGAACGATGAACTTGGTAGCCATTTAGTTGACTTCCTGGAATAAACTTTCCAAGATCATTTATATCTGACTGAAACTATTATGTAACCACGTAAATCAGTTCCTTCTTTTTGGGTCAGTCAAATCTTTCTTTGGGAGACATTAGCACAGTTTATTGTCAATAAGTATAATGATTTGCTTCTATTAAGCGCCACATGACCAAAGATAGACCATTTATGTTTAACATGAGATTTTGGTACTTTTGTTTTTATCTGCGCTATTTATATTAAAGTGCTAATTTAGAAAAAGTTTGTCATTCAGTTCAGTGATCAGAGTCAGCAGCATTTGTTATGATAGCTGTGGGCTTTTATGCTTCCATTGGTAGCAAAAAAGGAATCTGATCAATCCACAGCCACACAGTTCTGCTGAACTAGGTTAGCTTCATTTTTTTCAATGTTAAAAGTTTCCACATTATGAAAAGCAAGACTTCCATGTCACTGCAGTGCAGTTGCAGTTATTCCCCGGCTGCAATGACGGTACAGAGACTGGGCTTTTTTCGTAGAGGGGGTCTTATAGAGACAGGCGATAAAACAGAGTGTTTCAGACAGAGGGTGTGAGAGTAATGTTTTGTTTTAACATTAAACATGTTAACATGTTCTAGTAGAAACCCAAAATATAAGTATGAACTTGACAATAAGCATCATATGGGAGCTTTAAACAATTAATACGTTGTAAGGAACTATGTTTTTTTCTAACAATCAACTTTTGTTGCTGCTTATTTAATCATGGATATTTGATCTTATGGCATTCAAAGGGCTTTAAAGTTAAATTCATTGATTTTGGGGGGGGGGGGGGGGGGGGGGGGGGGGGGGGGGGGGGGGGGGGGGGGGGGGGCATGTGGGTACAGAGAAACCAGCTGAAAACAATGAGAAGCAATGGCCTATTTAAACATCCAGTATCGTGCAACAGTATCTTTCATTTGGAGTTGTGTTTGTCCATCTGATTAAAGTAACTCTTTTTAGCTTTGCTTTGGTCTCCACCAACTCCTGAGAGAATATCTGTGTGTTCACCAGCTGGTCTCTGACTGTGTCCGTCTGCTGCTGGGCGGAGGGCACACGTTATTGGCTGCCGCTAACGAGGTGGTTGAGACTGGACGAGGCGTTAAATGCACGGCTCGTAAACCCAAAAACAATGAGCTTAAAGAAAATGAAAAAACATCACAGAACTGAGGGGAACAGGGGGATCTGTCCATATGAGCAACACCTTTCATGTCACACATCGTCCTTTCATCAATGTTCACACTAATACAGTCATCAGTGCAGCTTTAAATACATCAAAGCTGCTTAATTCTTGAGCTTGTTGCAATAACAATAACTTACTTTGGCTGTTAAATCATTCGTTGGCTGAGTAGACAGACCCACAATGCAACGCATGTGCTGGTGAAGTGCAACACCACAGACATCCCATCCAGCATTATGAAAGCTGTAACACACAAGCAGATTCCAGATAAACAGTCATGTCTCAATGCATTCAGTGCTGCATTGCCTTAATGTTTCACAGCTCTTGTGATGCTTTCCTGAGCTGTAAGGCCCTTATCATCTCCCCTAATCAGAGATGGGAAGTAACCAAGTACAAATACTTAATTACTGTACTCAAGTAGATTTTTCTGATATTTTTACTTTACTATTTTTTGTGGCGACTTTTTACTCTTTACTCCTTACTTTTTAAACACAAATATCGGTACTTTATACTCCTTACATTTTACAGAATTTGGCTCGTTACTTTAGTTCTGGAAAAGAAGTTGTCATGTTAGAGAATAGCGCGGACATGCGTCTTACGTAGCCAGGGCAGAAAAGAAAAAGAGACTAGCTGTCCAGAGGATGATGATCATTTGAGATCATGTGCGTCTTTCAGAACTGTAAGTTGTGTAACTTCTGTTGTCGGTTCATTTAAGCCTGTTGTTATATTGCTCTATAGTTCTTGCACATTTAAAGTAAGTTAGCTTGGGATGTAGTGGTTTGTGTTCATCACCTGTTAGCTAGGTTGCATGTTGCTTGATCGTAATAAAAACATCAAAAAGAGAGACGTTGTCTCCGTCCATGTTTAAACAGACACACCTGGGGCAAACCAGACTGTAAATAGAGTCCTAATCTAGTCCCCACTAACTACTTTCAAATCATTTCACTGGAGTTACTGTTATTGTTTCTGTCATCAACACCGAATTCGTTCTGATTGGATGGGACTATGGATGGATGGGTCTTGAGATAACTCTTGTTATGAATTGATACTATAAATAAAATTGAATTGAATTGACTATACTGTACGTTGTACATGCCGCCCCACTAAGACGGCTCGACCGATGCCTTCTGCATTCATTTTCGGCAAATCTGTGCCGCTTGATGGCGCTAATGTTATCACATGTCAATGTCAATGTCAATTTTATTTCTATAGCACATTTAAAAACAACAGCAGTTGACCAAAGTGCTGAACAGGGTCAATGTCAAATACATAAATAACAAGAGTAAAAAACACTCCAGCCAAAATACATCATGGGGGAAACAAACAACAACACTTTAAATCTATCACATAGTAGTATGGACGGCTGCATGATTGAAAATGAAGAAAACTGAGATCCCAGAGATTCAGCAGACAAGCAGCGAGACATTCCCATCATCCTCGGTCCTATCTGAGAGAGATGTTTGAGACAGTAGGCATCAGGAAGGACTCCTGGTCAACGTGCTGGGGAACTTGTTAATTAATGCCTGTTTAGTGATTCATATTTAATCCTTTATTTCATTTCTAAAGCCGTATTTGAGCACACATACATGTAGATTCCTTTAAATGTTAAGGGGAAGATTAAAAATGAGGAACTGGATCTTTGAATTCTCACAGAATTACAATTTAATTCATACCTGGAGTCTCTTCATATATTATGGGATGTTTTAGGCCTATTGGCAGACATCCATTTAAAATGTAGGCAAAGGCATACAGTATAATGAATAAAGAGCCTATTTCATGTCTACTTAAGTTTATTTCTAGTAACATGTGTCTGGTCCAGGTAGCTTTGTCATTCACAGGGCTACTATTACTATTCTTTAAGTAAATTTCCATGCCTGTATTTTGTTAATTTTACTTGAGTAAAGAAGTTAAATCAGTACTTCTACTTTTACCCGAGTATTTTTTAACACAAGTATCTGTACTTCTACTTAAATACGGGAAGGGGAGTACTTTTGCCATCTGTGCCCCTAATGCATAGGTAATCACATGTGTGTCAGTTCTCTCCACTCCCCCCCCCCCCGACAGGCCAATCGGCCGGCCACTCTAAACATGAAAAGCATCCTTTTTACAACATGTTTTTTCCCCTCCTTTTGGATTTTTTATTTTTTTATTGCTCAAAAGCCTGTGATGGACACCCAGGGAGACTGTGTGACACTGATGGCTGGGTGAGGGCATCATTTCCATGAGTAAAAATATCAAGCCCCTGTCAGCCCTGTCAGCTCTTCCACACACCATCACACCGACTCAAAAGATATGGATTTTTTTTTTTTTTTTTTCATTGTTGACTTGTCCGTTTGAGTGTCAAATGGATGCAATAGCTCACGGGAAGAAAGAAAACATCGGTATTCACATGTGTGACACTTGAGGAGCCGGCGGGACGCAGTCCGTCTTTACTCAGTGTCAGGTGGTTTAGGGTCTGGCCTGCCGGGCTCCGGAGCAGACGCAGGGAAATGGCAGCACTTAGCCCCGGCACGAGGCATTTGTTTCCAGTTTTGGACACTATGTGGTTTAAAGAGGTTTGTGGACGAAAAGGTCATTTGTCTCGTCTGTTTGGTTTTCCTTCGTTCCTGTTGACTCGCAGACTTTTTGTTTTGGGTTGTTTATTTTTCTTCATGCACACACATGGCCCGTGATTATTCAGATTTAACGCAGCTGACGGGGCCCGTGAGGTGCAGAGCACATCTCATAATTTATATGGATTATAATGGCGCCAATTCCCAGGCACAGGCTGTCAGTCAGTGTGAACACATGATTATGCATTCTGTTAAGGGACACACCGGGGTGGCATGTACTTTTACACATATTTTCTACATTTTAAGACATTAAATACTGAGTCAAAATTCCCTCTACTCTGACTATATTTTTTGTTATTTGGACAGATTTATCAAATTTTACCTTTTTGGTTAGCTTTCTACAAGTGTAATGGTGTAAATGTAAATGGAGCATTTGCACACATCCCAGAATTTCTCTTAACCTTTGTTGTGTTTCCGTCAACCATTAAAAAAAGCTACTGCATTCTCTTTTTCAATGTAGTGGGCGTATCTTTTTTAAAATTTTCCAAAGTTGTTCATTTTTTATGATGACATTTTCAGCTTATATCTGAGGTCCATTTTTTGTGATGGAAAACTGAAAATGGGTCAAATTTGAGCCGAGGACAACATGAGGGCAAACTCGTCTATAGCTTTGGGCTTTAACTGACGATTACTTTCATTATCGATTAATCGATTAGTTGTTTGGATCTGAAATGTCATAAAATGGTGAAAAATGTGGCTCAATGTTTCCCAAAAGTCCTCAAATGTTAAGTCAACTCAATTATCCAGTTTATTCTCACAAAGGAGATTAGAAACTAGAACAATATTCCCATTTAACAAGCTGCAATCTTTAAAATGTTTTTATAGAAAATGACTTAAAACATTCCATTATCAAAATAGTTGCTGATTATTAAATCTGGTTCATATATAAATAGGTTTTTAAATGCAGGTTGGAATGTTTCAATGTCAACGTTAGCTTTGGCTTTTATGTGTGCTAAAGTGGAACTTGAGTGTTTTTATATTTATGTGAATAACCCTTTGTTAATTTTTTTATTGTGTTCTACTTTATTGTGTGCAGGTAAATGTTTGCCGCATAAATTCCCAATCTCATGTAACATTGACTAACTAAAATACATGAGCACATGCACCCACCTATACATGGATTCACTAACTTCATGTTTTTAAGTTCACCTCGCAGCTGTTAGCTTATTTTCTATCAAAGCATGTTAGCAAAACAGATGAAATTTAATAATGGCATTGGTATGATTTGTACTCAGATTCCCACCTTTGCTTATTTTTTATCGTACATAATTACCACACACACACACACACACACACACACACACACCATTACATTTGAGTGCCTCAACACATTATACAAAAACAAAAAACCTAAGGAATAATGCACAAACGGTCTCATTCCCTGGAAATCTGACTCTGGAGATGTGAAAACTCAAAGTTTTTGTCACAGAATGTGCAGTAACTGATTCTGAAACTTTAACTCTCTTGTTCCCAAATCCTCTGCTGTTGTGACAGAGAAGAAGAAGAAGAAGAAGAGAAAGAAAAGTGGCAGAAGGACAGTCAAATGCTGATGCTTAGGCTTGACTTGAGTATCAGTCCCCCTCCCTCTGTATACACAAAATGTGATGGGAGAAATTAATTCAGATTATCGGGTGGGGGGGCCTCGGCTCACCACTCCTGACATGTTTTCCCTGCGTTTAGGGGCCTATTAAGGAAAGCAAACACAGATATCACTGCTTCTTATTTGAGGACAATTGTTGCTGATGAGTTGGAGGGATAAGGAGCGGAGGATGTGGAGGAAATTGGGCTCCGGGGTTCTTTCTTCGGCCTGGCAGGGGGCTGCCGGGCAAAGCTTGAATAACAAATGAGTTTTGCTGAGGATTTGGCTAATCATCTCAGGCCGCCGCCCTGGGACAACTGGACTTATCAGAGAGACGGAGAGAAAGAGAGAGAGAGAGAGAGAGACCCAGCACTTGAACTGCGGACCCCGGGCCCCAATTAACAGCGACCGCAAATGAAAAGCAGCTGGCAATAATTACATAATTAAAGTGCCTTTAGGGGGAAGAAAAGCATAATTTCTGCAGCCATCGCCATAAATCTTGTGCTGTCCGAGCCCATACGTTTAACATGAACTTTTCCTGAGCAGGTTAATGCATTACTCATATAAAAAACACAGTATCCCTTTGTGTTTTGGCTTGGACCTGCTTAATAACAAAGAGTACGGGACGGCCAGGCCGCCGGATCGCTCTGCCTGTGAACGGCTCAGAGAGCTGCTGAAGCTTGAAGAGCGACACCTCCACTTACCTCCATGTGTGAACTTTCTCTCCTCCCCCCCCCCCCTCTCCCCAAGCCAAGCTGCACTGGAGATAGTACTGACTGTGTCATAACAGACTGTTGCTGGGATAAAGCGTGTTCAGGAAATCGATCTTGCGAGTCCCGTTACTGAAGGAAAAAAAAAGTGTAATACAGCCCAGTTGCCATGGAGCAGAGAATTTAGTTTAGTGAATTTGTTTTTCTTTGATGTATTGTTCCTTTTGGTTTGCCAATTCAATTGACAACGGCCACCTTGAGCTTGAACGATACCCTGTGTGAGCTGTGAAAACAGCCCAAAAAAGAAAATCCTATAAAACAAAGTCTCATTTTTAAATTAGCATTGAAAACCTCAAAGCGAACATTTGGTTTTACTTTGGATAATTCCGCTGAAACTCAAGTCAGACGGTAACTTTTACCCTGAAAACACCGCAGCCACCAACAGACCAGCAATTAAGCAATTACACTCATTTGACAAAGTAAGCCATAAACACCTCTAAGTGTATTGTGAATAGACCCAGCACGTTCCACGGGTCCCTCGCCCTGATCTTTTGTCAGACACTCTCGGGGATGATTAATAGTTTAATTTTTCAAAATTATTTAGACACACAAATAATTTGATACAACGAGGGGCTATTACCACATCTTGTAATAGACATGTTACAATGATGAAAGCCTTAATTTGTTTTTAGAGCACTTACAGGGGTTAGAAAAGCCACCTCGCTCCCCCATCATCAATCATGTGTCACTTAACAGAAGTGTTATATTATGGGAGAAATGCAAATATGCCGGCTTAAATGCATGCTGTCCGACAGCTGGCTTTCCCCCGGCTCTTTGAATCTCTGCTTACTGTTTTCACTGTAAAGAAAATTACAAGGAGTCATCTGGCGGAGGATTTGTTCTCGCTGAGTGAAGGATGGGAGTGGCAGCGGGCACGACGCTGCTTTCAGGTAGGGTGTAATTTAAACGGACAGCCACTGGGAAGGCAGATGTTGAAGTAAAAAAGCAGGGAAGACAGATAATATATTGAGATTGTGGATGTGGCTTAATGCATTTGATACAGTTTGAATGGTATTTCCCTCAATGGGAAAACAGATCCCAACACTGCATTGCATATCTGCCAAAAATGGCTGAGAGTTATATTTTCTAGATGTATTTTCAACATCAACACTCCCATCGCGTTAAGTACGGACGTTTGGTCATGTGCCTTTGGCGAGGTTATTGACGGGAAAAGTGTCCTTTAGCGTCGTATCGCATCGTCGGGACTATTGGCGTCCCTTTAGACGCAGTTAGGTTGAGGAAAAGGTCGTGGGCGGGCTTGTCAAAGGTTTCTGTGACACACGGGACAGTTCAGTTAGGACAAGAACAAGGGGACGGTTGGGTTTAGGAAATGTGAGACGCAGGACACAATCCCCCGTCTCCTGGGTTAAAGTCCTGTGTTGTTGACCCATCCACCCCCCCCCATCCTCCCTATGTGGATTTCTGACTACCAGAGTAGCGCTTAGTGCTTCTTCATCTTCAAAAGAATCAGAAATCAGAGATACTTTACTGATCCCTGAAGTGTTACAGTTGCAAGAGTAAATATTACAGAAGAAATATAAATGAATATGAGGGTGGATATGTACGGTATTTACAGAGTTATTGGTAAGAATAGGAATTTTATGATACAGTGTTTACATAATTAAGGAAAAAGCCGTGTAGCTGCTGCTCTCACTGGTGCGTTCTACCAACACGCTATAGGGCGCCTTTATTTAAAACGTCTTTTATGTATAAAACTAATTGTACATATGTGTCCCTGCGATTTATTTTGATAAAAGCTTTCATGCATCACGCAGGCAGAGAGAGATATTAGGCAGCCTATACAACCTGACAGGAAATGAAATGATCATACGAGTTGTTGGGCCTTCCTCTTTATGACGATATCTTACGAACCCATTTATGAAAATGTGAAGTGCATAAGCATACAATGATAAAATGTTAAGATTTCAGTCATATTAGCTCAAATATTTCATGAAAAGCTTTTTGCAGGATATTCACTCATACATACATCTGCATTTATTCAAGCTATAGGGCAGGAAACTGCCATTATAAATATTTAACAAACATTTTCCACAGGAGGGAAAGTCCTTTATAGACTGATCATGAGGACTCTCCTCAAAAATTTAAAAAATTGGCTTTTAGCTTACATACAATTGAAATGCACTTCCTTGTCGGTTCCTCAGCCAAGGTGAAATGTTCTTAGCCTACAATATAACATAAAAATGTACTTTGCTTGACCCTACACTTTCCTGGTTAGTACACTAAGTAAATGGTGGTTGCACCTTTTTATATGTGGGTGCATAAGACAAGGATTACAGGAAATGAAACAAAAGTAGAATTATTTAGCGAATTCAAACCTTGACTGCAGAGCAAAGTGTTCCCTGCAGAAGGCTAAGTGCTGCATGTGAAGTTCAAACAGATTACAAAGCTCCGAGCCGTTCAAGGTCCAGGAGTCTCCTCTAGCTGAAGGCCAGCAGTGTTCCCACTACCCCCCCGTCTCCTCTCCTTCAACCAGACCTCTTCTCTCCTACAACCAAAGATGATCATTGTTTTGTAGACAAGTCCAAACGATGGCGAAGTATGAAGGTAAAAGCTTCCTGTATTAAAGGTAATCACTGTGACAGGGCCAAAATCTAAAGCACATTTATCAGTGTTTGTTCCTCTTCTCCTGTGGGGAAGATTTTTATAATCATAGTACTCGTGCTGCTGCACTGAGGCCATCCGTCCTGTAATGACTTTCTGAGCCTGTTTGTCTAACAGGCCTTGTTGACACATCAGCGTGCTGCCACCCGATTGGGACCATAACCATCTCAAAGCCCGAACCAGATTGTAGTGCGCAATTGGCTTATGATACCTTACTTTAGAAAAGAATACCTTGATCATGTGACGGATACTCCTGTAAGGTTGAGCTTAAACAAAAAACATTTCCCCGCACAGTCCACATAAGTAAATAACATTTACTCTACTCATTTACAAATGTGCAGTGAAGGTTAATATCAGATAAATTAATGCACAATGTTAATATTAACTGTGTACATAAACCAAATGCCCAATCTTGATTTTAGCTGCCACTTTTCTGCACTTCCTCCCCAGGTGTTTCTAGGTCTTCCTCTTGCCTTGTGGGCTCCATGTTAATGCACACCTGGTGATTGATTGAAAATGTCCAACTTTTGTTACTTGGCTTTTAAATTTTGGCCAAAATTAAGTTCCTTCTAAAGCAGATTGTGGCTGCCACAACATCAGTTTCCATTGGCGCGCTAAAATTATAAGGGGTTTAAGACCTGCGGGCAGTACGGGTAGATTTCCAGAAACAAAATGTTGACTTATCAGTGTCCAATGTAAATGTGTCCAAAAAACAACAACAACTGGTCTGCAGCTAGATAAAGCATGGATGAAGATACTCTGCGGTCACAAAATTCCAGTTTACAAATGCAACCCAAACTGTAATGAAATGCTAAACCAGGTAGCAAACCAAAGGCTAACAAGCCACAAAGTCATCAGAAGACGCACAGAGGGAACCAAAGTACCTGTACTGAAGCTGAAGCTATAAAACAAATGCTGACAAGTCAACCACGTTGACCGTAGCCACAAGAGAAAAACCCAACTACAGTAACAAAGCTCAGGCAAAACGCAACAAGCCTAAACTATATAGCTTAATACTAAAGCTGCATGACCAAAATGTTAACTTGCAGACACAACATGGAGGCACCAACTTATTCTCTACCTGACACTTATTTGAGAGCAGGACATTATTCTAGTACCCAGCAATTATCAACAAACGTCCCTTCATACACTCAACTAAATCCACCAAAGTGACTAAAATCCTCCAGTAGAGAGCTCATTAGCAAAGTCTTAACATGAACACCAAAACATAAAACCAACGCTAACATTTCCCCAATTACCTTGTGCAAAACGAAGCGTAGGAAAGCCAAAGCCCAAAAGGAGAGTCCCCGAGCCCTAACCTTAACTTAGAAAGAGAACTTACCTAACCAAACTCAACCCTAGTCTTCAGGCAGTCACGTGCGGGGGGTTCTTATGCACTCTAAACCAGCGGGGTGAAGAAATCCACCAGCAAGCTGGTCCTTTCTCACAGCCACGGAGGTGCTCCTGACCCACGTTCACCACCAACCTGCTGTAGCAGGATTCACCACTTTACCTAACCGGGGGAGACTCCTTTTAACATTTGCTTTCCACACCCAGTTTGCACAATTGTAAAAAAGGACAATATTTATTCTACAAACCAGTGAGCCATACAAGCAGGATCAACTAGTACTCTCTACACAAAACCAAAGCATCTGTAAATCACCCATACAATTGAACCAGTCACAAAACAAAGAAGCAGTGAGTCCTCACCACTCTGAACAGAGAAAAGCTCAACACAACTAACACAAACAAGTTGTTATACTAATTAGACTTCTTACCAAAAGCAAGATATGACAAGCCCCCATTTAGTTATTAACCAGCTCAAATTCACCACACAAGGTAAGGATTAAATTAAAACCAATTTAGTCCAGGTTATATATTACTCTACAATAGGATATCAGTGTTGTAGTGAGTGCATGCATGAAGGTGGGTGTGTGGGGGAAATAAACAGAACCCAAAAGAAAAACCCAACCAAAAACAAAACCCTATCTTTTTGGACTGTGTGTGAACTGCAACTGCAGCCCTTAAGTAGGAAGAGAAGGCGCAATCAGGAAAAGTGGACTAAGGTGTGGCTCATCTTCCTGCCAAACCTTTGACACTCGCAATGCCTCCTTAACAGCTCACAGGAAATATGGCAAGACACACACTATCAAAATGTCCAATGTTAATATTAGCTGCTAGCTTTTTGGCACAACCAGGTCAATGCATGTCAAAATGTCCAACGTTCATATTAGCTGCTAACATTTGGCCTCAACCAGGTTAAAATGTCTAATGTTAGCTGCTAACTTTTGGCCATTCATTCCTAGGTCAAAACCGTCATTCTTAATAGCTGCTTATATAGGCCAAAATCAGATCATCAACTATTAAAATGTACAACTATTAGCTGCTAACTTTTGGGCACGACCCGGTTCATTGTAAAGCAGAATGTGGCTGCCACTTGGGAACAAAGAAAAGAAGAACCAACCAGCTGAATGCAATCCGCCACTTAATGATCCAGAAAGTCTAAGAAAGGACGCAGGTCGCGACATCCCACTGGAAACTGACGGCATGGACGCCACCCAACAGAAGTCGCAGGTGGTGTTGCTCCATGTTTGCTTCACTGTCCCCTGTGACGTAGCCATCAAGATGGACACAGAGATGGCCTTGCTTGTCCAAGTAATCGGGATAGAAGCCTTAGGTTTTAGCTGATATCCATCTTCACCTTTTCCTCTGTGTCAATGTAAATCAAATGTGCAAGGTTAATATTATCTGTTAACTTTTGGCCCTAACAAGGTCAACACCTATCAAAACGTCCACTTTCCATATTAGCTGCTAACTTTGGCCATTACCATGTCAACACATATGAAAATGTCAAAAGTTCATATTAGCTGCTAACTTTTGGTCACAACCAGGTGAACGCCTATCAAAATGTCCACTTTCCATATTGGCTGCTAACTTTGGCCATTGCCAGGTCAATGTCTATCAAAATGTCAAAAGTTCATGTTAGCTGCTAATTTTTGGCCCTAACCAGGTCCACGCCTATCAAAATGTCCAATGTTCATATATTTGTTGCTAAATCTTTGCCATAACCAGGTCAATGGCCTACTAAAAATGTCCATTGTTCATAAGAACTGCTAACCTTTCTAACCATGAAATTGTAGTTTGTTAATATTAGCTGCTAACTTACGGCCACAGCCAGGTTAATCCCTGTCAAAATGTACAACAGTAATATTAGCTGCTAAATGTTGTCTACAACCTGCTCAACACCTGTCAAAAATGTCCAACGTTCATTTTAGCTGCTAACTTTTGGCCCCAGCCAGGTCAATATCTATCAGGGGCATCGGACTGGGGGGGAAAAGGCTGAGTACCCAGGGCCAAAAAAGATGGTAGAATGGCTAGCTGTGCATTCGGGGAGGGGGCCATAGAAAATGCCTTTCTACAGGGCCAAGAATTTGGTGCTACACCCCCGACATCTATCATAATGCTCAACCTTCATTTTAGCTGCTAAGTTTTGGCCACAATCAGATCAAAGCCTCTCAAAATGTTAATTTTAGCTGCTAACTGCTTATTAGCCTACAACAAGCTACCCCAAGGGAATGACTTTGAAATATAAAACTCCAAATATATAGTATTAAGTTGCAAGAATAATACTTACCCACTCATGTATGAACTGTGCTTTTAACAACATCCTCAGGTGACTATCGATACAAGTTACATGGTAGAGAGACACAAATTCCAGCAAACATGGCATGCAACAAGGAAAACACAGCCAAGCAATCAAATACAGCTGAAAGCAATTAGTTTGGTTGATCCGGTGGTTGTGGACAGTGATTGACAGGTAGGTAGGTTCACAGGTAGTCACTCCTGGAAACAGCCACATTATTCATGGATCAGGAGGTATTTTCTCATCTGAAAGTATAAATCATATTATCAGGGACCAAAGAGTGAGGCAATGAGATTGAAACAAGGCCAACAAAATAAAACCATATACAGTATATACTCAAAAGAGGAGGTAAACTAAACAAACTGACCTTACTGAGTGAACCTCAAGGGGGGATATATACCTGCCTGGCCAAACCAAAGGACACGCAAGGGGAAACCATGATGGAGATAAACTACAACTAACACCAAGGAAACCCAACTAAACCTAAATCCCCCCTCCGACATGGCAACACATGGTACGGCTCACTTGGCAGGCTGCAGGATATAACAGTCCTCCACCCTTCAGCTTGTCTTTTCTCCACCAGGAAGGACCTCCACACCAGCATGTTAGCAAAAGACAAAACAATGATTAATATCAGAAAAAAACAGGAAATGATTACTTAACCCTACAATGTAAAACTATGTACCCTCCTTTTGCACAGTGTGAGGTTAAAAGCAGATAAATATGTAGATTACCAATTAAATAAACCACTTAATGTGTACTTTTGTGACCATGAATTGTTTGTGGTGTGGCTGACTGGAAGACAAATGAACCTGAGTACCTAATGTGTCCAATATGTCGCTGCCTGTTGTCTCCATGTGTTGTGGCAGTAAGAAACTACTGGAGAATGATTACATGTTTTGGGACCGCTCATCCCTGTAATTTTGTACGGTGAGGATGAATTTTTGTGCAGAAAAATGTGTGCGATACACACATGCCTACCACAGAATGTCCAAACTTTAGGATTTCACACCCATTTGCTCAGATACAGTGGTGTGAAAAGTGTTTGCCCCCTTCCTCATTTCCTGTTCCTTTTTTGCATGTTTGTCACACT
>NC_048426.1:23393236-23402922 GCF_013103735.1 Etheostoma cragini | reverse complement strand
ATAATTCCTAATTTCTGCTTTTTTAACTCAAACATTAGGTATAATTTCCTATAAATGAGGTTTATTGACCATAAATTCTAAAATAACTGTAAAACTGAAGTTAATAAGTTAGTGTTATGTAGTGTTGAAAACATTAAAAAAAGTGACAAACATGGGAAAACAGGGGTAAAAGTGAAAAAATTTATGTAAATGTAAGAAAACTAAAAAACATCGATAAAAAGCGTCATGAAAATTGTTAATTTTCAATTTTGACGGGACGACGAAGCTCGAGTGTCTATGATAAACCGCTATATGAATTATTAATGTTATTATTATAATATAGATGTTTGCCCTTTCAGCACTAGTCCATTTAGCTTCTTTTTTCTTTTGTTAAAACACTACTTTGTATACATTTGTGTTGGTTTCTGTATTTGTTGTTTATTTGATGTTTAATGTTTAATGTGTTTATTTATGAATGCACCAACGACCACAGCAAATTCCTTGTTAGTTGCTTGGCAATGAATCATTTACAATTCTTTGGACTATTATTGTTTGAGTGTTTTGAGGGAAAGTCATTTTAATAAACTCCTCATGAGAGCACACCCAGTGTCGGCCTCTCTCAGCTTCCATCCACTGTCATGCAGGTTCTTGTGATTTCATTCAACCGTTCTTAGATCACTCTCTACTCTCTCTAAAGTTAAAATAAAACATGCCCTTTGCTTGACCCTACAGTTTCCTGGTTAGTAGATCAAGTAAATAGGGATTGCACCTTTTTATATGTGGGTGCATAAGACAAGGATTACAGGAAATGAAACAAAAGTAGAATTATTTAGCGAATTCAAACCTTGACTGCAGAGCAAAGTGTTCCCTGCAGAAGGCTAAGTGCTGCATGTGAAGTTCAAACAGATTACAAAGCTCCGAGCCGTTCAAGGTCCAGGAGTCTCCTCTAGCTGAAGGCCAGCAGTGTTCCCACTACCCCCCCCCTCCTCCCCCCTTGCTCCTCTCCTTCAACCAGACCTCTTCAACCTCTGTGTTTTCTTTCCCACAACCAACGATGATCATTGTATTGCAGACGAGTCCAAAACGTGGCACGAGGTATGAAGGTAAAAGGTTCCTGTATTGAAGGTAATCACGGTGGCAGGGCCAAAATCTGAAGCACACTTATCAGTGTTTATGTTGCTTCTTTTCCACGTGCGGAGGATTTAAACACCCATTCTGCTGCACTAAATCCATCCGACTGTGTACTGTAGAGGAGTTTTCTGGGCCTGTTTTTCTAGCCGGCCTTGTTGACACATCAGCGTGCTGCCACACAAACGCAGACCTGATTGGGACCATGAGTGTTCCAGTGCATTTCAAGCGTCTTGACAGACATCAGGGTTAAGATGTTCTGAATTAGATTTGAATTACAACCACTAAATGCCCCTGTCAAAGCTAATTACGGCTGACACTGCCCATGTGCGTTTGGCTGGATTGCTCTTATAGGGGAGGCGCAGAGCTTAAACAAAGAAATACTCCTCAAGCATCGCCCCAGACATTGTCACTGTGTAAAAAGGGTAATAGGGAGGTATTTCTCAGCTAAGAATGCTAATCCACGCTCAGACTCCGGCCGTGGATCGGCAAATAAAAGGCCCGCGGAAATGTTTTACCTACAGGTGTTGTTAGGGCTGTGCAATTAATCAAAATGCGAAATTCACATCACGATTTTGTTGCTAAATGATCAGAAAAGCAGATTAATCAGGGGGAGGGGATTATTTAGCATATTACATTTTGCAAGTAAAATCTTATTTTGTTGTTGTTTTCTGATTGAAAGAAAAGTAAAACAGCAAAAGTCTTAAGGGAAATTTTGCAATTTAAAGTGTTATCGTTGTTCATTCCCAATGTTTCACTTTCTATTTCATTGTTTTTTTTTTTAAGTTCAATAAATGCGACATCTTTTCAAAAGACAATGAGTAATGGTGTTAAATAATCCTGATTTCAATCTTGAGCAAAATAATCATTGGATGGATTATGTTTTTTTTATCATAATCGAGCAGCCCGGGGTGTCGTTCTGCAAAAACCAAACGGCCCTATTTCAAAGTTAAAGGATTGTTTAATGTGTCACCAGGTTAAATGTCCTTTAAATCGGTCCATGTCTCCCGATGTGATGACAGAGGCGAGTGGTTAGTACAGAGCTCCATACATAACGCTGGCTCACAACGAGATGCAGCGATGCAGCAGATGTTTAGGCTCACTCTTCCTGACACGGTAATTGGCGGGGGAGCCGAGGTATCCTCAAACAACGGTCAGCATCGCCCAGGAAAAATGAAAGGACGATGAAATGAATTAAAATTCTTGTGTGAGACGGTGAAAATAAACAGCATGCCTGAAGTGGCACCAACGGTCCACAGAGAGGGACTCTGGGAGTTCTCAGGCGTCCGGTCCACCAGCGCCGACATCGCAGGGAAGCTGATGGTCTCTCGCCCGCTCTCTCCCTCTCTCTCTCTCTCTCTCTTTTTCACTTTGCTGACAGCTCAGGTGTGAAGGTTTCACCTTGAGAGTATCAAAGAGCCCACCCACCCCCCCTACCTCCAGCTGCTTTCCTTAAATCAGATCTGTTACTTTAAAAAAGGGCTAGCTTTTACTGTAGTCAAGGCTTTTTTTACACACATCTTTTTTAATTTGGCCAGCTTTTAATTACAATAAAAATTCCGCCGGATGTCCTTTATTTCTGCTGGATCTTTCCTCTTTCTTTGTGTTGACGTTCTAACCTACGGTGAATTTCTGAGGACTCTGGTTACCTGGTCCTCAGATCTCTGCAGGGTAAATCCAGACAGCTAGCTAGACTATCTGTCCAATCTGAGGACTATGGTTACCCGGTCCTCAGAGGGTCTCTGCAGGGTAAATCCAGACAGCTAGCTAGACTATCAGTCCAAACTGAGTTTTCTGTTCCACGAATAAAACAACCTTTGAACGTACACACGTTCCACCAAAACAAGTTCCTTCCTGAGGCTATTTTGCAGCGGCACCGTGGCTCCGTCCGGCGCTTAGCACCGCCCATGACAATTGTGATTGGTTTAAAGAAATGACGATAAACCAGAGCAGGTTGTTCTCCCATCCCAGAATGATTACAACAAGCCCACTTGTTCTGTAACTCACGCCTATTAAAGTCAACTATTACGTTTACATGCACTTAATATTTTTTGGCCTTATTCAGAAAGAGATATTATTCCGACTGAGCTGTTAATGGTGAATTAAAATAATCTTCTAATTTTTTTTCAACGTTTTTCACCGGTGGCTGACTTGTTGGATCGATGGTTGTCCATATCCAAAAACCTGTTGCTATCTTCCAGAATCAGTAAGTCTTCCATAATGTTCAACAATAGCTATGCTTCACCTTCCTTTCTTTCTGTAGCCGTGCCAACTGCTGGTTGGTTTGCCTACGACAAGATGATCAATGCATGCAGAGCTGACAGAAAGTTTCCAGAGGCAGCAAACTGTCAAACTGTGGGAAACACTGAAGAAGGCCGGAAAAAGTCTGTGTGGCAATAAAAAGTATTTATTGGAGTTCTGTCCAAATTACCATTATATATTCTTACCAAGGTTAAGGATCCAGCACCCAGTCTTCAAAGCATTAAACTGTCTTGAGCCTGTTAGGTCTTATTGTAATACTTAATTAGTGGTCCCCTAATACTGTATCTGAAGTCTCTTTTATATAGACCTTAGTGGTCCCTAATACTGTATCTGAAGTCTCTTTTATATAGACCTTAGTGGTCCCTAATACTGTATCTGAAGTCTCTTTTATATAGACCTTATTGGTCCCCTGGGCAAGATTCCAGATCGGCCCATCTGAGCTTTCATTTTCTCAAAGACAGAGCAGGATACTTAGGGCTTGGTTTACACCTATCTCTATTTCTAGCCACTGGGGGGCCATAGGCAGGCTGGGGGGGACTCATAATGTAAAAAAAAAAAACTCATGAAGTAAAATTTTCATGCCATGGGACCTTTAAGGCTAAATCATGTTGATCATGGATGCAACATTTTGTCAAATTGATGTCTGATATAAGTCTTGTGCATCATGTTAAACACCTTTCCTAAAACATTGTCATCTTCTGATGGTAAAGATTGCATGATGAAAGATAATGTAGCCGGATTAAATATAGGACAGACTCGGGTATTTGTCCTTCCTCTTTGTGTCCCTGAAACTCAAACTTACTTAAGCCTCTAGTTTTTCGATCCAAATCTCCTCTGCATCACATCAGCGGTGTGAGCGCTGGCTGGGCAGCGACATGTTTATGCCCGTTACATTTTTGTTTATAGTGGAGAATAAAATGTTAAATCACCTCTATCTCTGCCAACAAAAATTTCAGATTATTTTTTCCAGAACGCAGAATTAATGCCTTTACGTCATTCTTGCACAGGCGTGTTATTGTTTTCTGTCAAATATCGTTGTGGAGCCCGTCGCGGTTTACACATGTTTACAATGGCTCTCAGGAGCTCTGATGTAATTGGACTCTAAAACGCAGGTCCAGCAACACCTCGTTACTCGCTGAGGTAGCCCTGCTGTTGCCTTTGCCCCCTCAACCTCTCAAGGTGCCCAGATCGTGACGCAAACAGGACCCCCTTTTTTTTTTTTCTAAATCCCCAGCAGCCTGCCACTGACCTGCTCAGCTACCTCCCCTCCCTCTGAACACGGGTGTGCATTACACACAGCAAGTGCAAATTAGGTTACTGAGTAATATCCACAGAGTCGGCCTGTGGGTCTCCAGCCAGCGCTCGTGAAGCATGTTTAAGGAAAACAGTTACCGGGCTGTTATTATCAGGGGTGGGATTAGAGCGGGATTTGGCCGGCCATAAATATATCACAGCTTCATTAAACATGGACAGCACTGGAGGGGGAAAGTGGATAGGACGGGGGATTTGAGAAGGGGTTGTGCGAGGGGGTCTGTAAGTGTGGTGTTTAGGGGGTTGGGGGGTGAGCCTGAACAGGGTTTAGCTAATTCTCTCATTCTGGACATGGAGGGGGGTTGTTAGGAGCGTTGCGAGGCCTGAAAAGCCTTTCCTTCTGAAAGCACTTCATTAAGGGCCACCCCCCCGTGCTCCGGGAAGGCATTAAGCAGCTACGGGTGAAAGCTGAGAGGCCTGAGCCAGTTCAGCCCAAAGTGGAGCCTTGATTTGGTCCGTTTATGCCTCATCATCGGCCGGCGGCGTCTCAGCTTACATCACGGGTGGAGGGGTCGCAGTCGGCCTAAATGAGCTTTGATGCAGTTTCGGGATATTGCACAAACAACCAGTTGTGAGTTTAGAGGGATTACTTTGTCTGAAACAATTCAGCATGGTAGTTGCACAAAAGCAGAGGCCCAGCAGGCTGTTTTTGAAAATTTGGGTTAGGGGGGAAAAAAATGCATCTAGTTCATAAACCTTCATAAGTTTAGCATCCATTTGTCTTCATACTCTTTAAATAATGATAACATTATACTGTATGTCTGTGATTTAAAGGGATAGTTTGGATCTTTTGTAGTGGGGTTGTATGAGTAACTATTCCATAGTTAGTGAAATGCTTAGAAAATAAAGAAAATTATGACATTTACGACAGCTATTTGCATTATTTTTCTTGCCATTTAATAAGATAATGCCCAAAAATCACTGGGAAAACATGATAGTCCTCCTGTTGAGACATCCTGTTTTATATTCAACTGTCTTCATCACCAGAATGATGAAGACATATTTTGACAAAAAATGGTCTATTTTTAAGTTACATAACATAGGTACGGTGGGAATTTGGAGTTAACAGCGTTAAAAATCTTAAAACCTGTTTTGAGTAGATTTCACAGAAAGCATGTTCCTCAGTGATAGAACTTATTTTGTCGGTCCAGTCAGAGAGAGACTGAGAATGAAAAGAAGTTGAAAAGGTATTTTGAAACCCTAACGGAGTCTCATCTTGGAGCCCCAGAAGCCAGCCCCTCGCTCCGGCCCTGCACCTCAGACAGCCTGAGTCCGCCCCTCCTCTGAGTGACCGCTGTCGCATTACACAGAGTCATTTGATCCAAATATATTCATTAGCGCAGCTTTAAAGTATGACATTTACAAATTTCCATACACACTTTGCCATGCACTGAATCAATTCAGAAATATATGCAGCAAAGGAAATATATTACCACCCAGGATTCTGTTGCCTGCATGCCATCTGTCAGAAGGCCTCATGCAAATACACCACTGCAAGTCAACTCAATGCTAAAGCTGCATGAGGCCAATACAGAGGTATGTACAGTAGGGGGAAAAGCCACACTAATAACACTGTAATATTATACTTATGCTTCTTATTTTTCCTTCAAAATGTGCATGTGTCATATTGGGATCGCTCCTACAAATAGGAATTGAGAGTATTGCACCGTGGCTTTCTGTCTGGCTCGGGAACAGACGGTCCAAATGGAACCCAGGTCTCATCTCTCTGCTCCAAAATGGCACGGTTGTTAAGAAGGAAAATACATGAGACGAGAGGCTTGGATATCAGATTATCATTAAGTAGCACCAGATCCCGTGGTATTTTGTCGAAGATTTTGGTATTAAATCTCTGCTTCAAAGTGACTAATTACGCTAAGTCCTGATTTCATGGTCACAGCTGTGCCGCATTACCAATCACAACAGCTCGACGTAGACTGCCGCGGTTTTTCTGCACGAGGAGATGCTGTGGCTTATCTGTGGCGGTATCGATGTCACCGAGACGCTCAGCAGAACCATCTGGACTGATACTTCCATCTCGTCTTCATCAGCCTCAGCAGTCACCACAGGCATGACTCAAATTCCAGGGGCTTTACCTTCAGTTTTTATGTGTGTGGTAGACATTTTGGTGCGTCTCAATCCCTTTTCTTTTCACGGTCCATTTCAGGACTCAATCGCACTTTAAGCGACATGTCACGCTTGATCAACAAGCCACCGTTACATCCTACGGTGCTCAGTGACCACGGGAGCTCAGCCAATGTGTGAATGGCCAAGAAAAGATGTCCACGGCTTAACGTTTTGCAGCCATCGGCTGTTAACAACCAGTCAGATTTTGGTGCTCCCCCGTGTGATTCAGTTTTATGAACAACAGTTAAGCCTGTAAGATAAAATGGTATCTTTTTAGAGCCTTGCTGTCCCCCAAATACTGCACTAAGATCACAGATTATAGGATCCTTGGGGGAGCATAAATCTCAAATGCACAAATTTCATAAAACCTATTAGTTAGAATGTGAGACATCAACCCTATCAGCCGCCAGAATGCTATAATCGGACGATTCAGGAAAAAAACAGAGTAACATTCATATTTGAACATCCATCACCAATGCTTTTAAATTCTTACTATCTCTGCAAATGGCAACTTAATATTAGGGAAATATCCCGCTTATGGGAATCAAACAATGATTGGTTCATCGATGGTTAGGGTAATGGAGAACCAACATGGCGGCATCTAAGCAAGTAGATTTAAGGTTCTCACACTAAAAACAGTCAGAATCACTAAGTTGCACAGAACTCCGGTTGATTTCAACGCGTAGCTTTGTAGTTCGGAAATTTGCGCGCTGTCAGAGGCAAGAAAAACGAATAGAATCAGTGCTGCCTACCCCACAGTGGAGCCTGGAGGGCAGCAGGTCAAAAGTTCAAGAGCCAGCTGATACGTAGTTACCCGTGCACATGCGCAGTAGCTCTCATACTCTTGAACTGCAGCTCTCCTGGCTCCATTGTGGTGTCAGGTTACAGAGTGTTTCTACATAGTCATTACTAAGGACATATCAACCGCAAATTGTTTTTTTTTTTGGAAAAACTACATTGTGGATTAAAGCTACAAGCAGCGTTGGACGGGCCACCGCTAATCTGCGTGCATTGGCATTACTGGCAGACGCTGCTCCTTGCAACCGATCATTAGCGTGTAAATGGGGGTGTGGCTTACGCATACCCAATAACTAATAAAAACGCAACTCTCTGCTGAGTACAATGATACCTCACGCAATAGTGTACATCAAACGGGTCATTAGTTAGGGAAGTGGTCGTGGCTTAAGCATAGGGGCCGGCCAAACCATCACAGAGGAAGAAGGAGCTTTCTGCTCATGCACATGCATTCCTTCACCCTCGTGGGGGGAGGGGCTTAGGAGACCGTTTGGGCTTTAGCAGAAAGGAGGGGAGAGACTGAGAAGCTGTCGTCGTTCAAATTCTCTGGTTAAGACCTAGATCTTCGCAATGCAAAGAAGACCCAGTAGGGTCGAAACGTTGCCTTTTGCATTAAACTATGGGAGCATAAAGAAATGTTGCATTTTCTTCACTTCAGTACTTTTCATTTGTCCTGCACCTGCAAGAAGATGGGACGTGTATCTTTTTTTCTTTACATTTTCACAAAGTGTTCTTTCTTTGCCATATTTTAGGAATCATCAGAACTTATAACTTATTATTATTATTCGTTCCTATCAGAACTGATCACATTTATACTCTTCAACATAAACAAACTGGTGTCCCAAAGCAACAATAGAATCACTGACCATTTGGATTGAAAACATAACAATACGTAACAAAATGTTATCTTTTTTGTCATAACAACACTAGGACTCAACTATAGTTCTGACACAAATTCACTCAAACAGCATTTTGTATCAGAGAGTCCTTTGTGACAATCCAAAGGTGCCCATTGTAACAGAAGAAAAAACACTGGAAAACATGGAATTCAACTCCAAAAAGATGGAACCGCAACTTAATTTCTATCTCAGTTACCTTGAGGAACAAGTACGGTGTGAGCTGAAGGACAGCGAGGCGACGCTCACACAATGTGATTCTGAGGGGAGATTTCACCTGATCATCCGACAGGACTTGTTGACCGATTACCTCGATCAGCTCCAACTACAGAGAGAGGGCAGCAGTAGCAGCTATGAGACAGAGCTGATGCAGAGGCAGGCCCTAGACTTAAAAGTTCACTTGGCTCAACGTGTCCCCTCCCCACCCAGGGAAACAGAGCATCTGAAATCCTAGCTGGGAAAAAACAGCAGCTGGCCCCAAAAAGCCCCAAAGATCTCGACCTGCAGTACTTCAATACTAAAGACCTGAAAGTTGAATTGGAGCAGATGAAGGGAGAGAAGGAGGCCCTGAAAAAAGGAAGTGGAGACTCAGAAGATGGAGCTTTTTAAAAAGAGACAGATGCTCGCGGTAGTTCAGACCAACGTGGAGTCAGAGTCCCACAGAGAGAAAGCCAATACTGGAAAGATCCCAGGCTTCCCATAGAGCCCAGCTGGAGATGCAGGACCAAAACAACAAGAACCTCATGGCTGCTCTTGAGAAAAGTTAGAACATCAGCTGGAGAGTCATCTCAACGGGTGTAAGGAGGACAAGTCGTCCCTCCTTCAGGTCCCTGAAAGCCTGAGGTTGACTCAGCAGGAAAAGAAGCAGGAGTGGGAGAGAACTCTGCAAACGTCTGTGACTATCCGTCTCTCCTGTGGTCCTTCATGATTTGCATTGTAAACATGATCCTCAGATGGAGGAGGTTGACGTGATCAGTGTCTAATTTAAACCGACACGCCAATTGCTGTGCTCCAACGCTCAAAGCACACAACAATCACTCGACTTAGTTTCTCTTCTAATAATGCATGTCTGCTGCTAGCGTGCTATGCCTTCTGAGTACCACGCACAATCAAGCTAATATTTTTGTCTTGGGTTACTAATGACAAATAATCATAGGCTCACATAGTGGAAATATTAAACGCAGCCCCCCC
>NC_048426.1:23380642-23393206 GCF_013103735.1 Etheostoma cragini | reverse complement strand
CCCCCCCCCCCCCCCCTCAGCTGGGGCCCCCCTACAGAGGCAGGATGCCATTGTGGAATAAGATATTTAATATCTCAAAGTGCAGTAAGTGCCTTTTAGTGTTTGAGAGTAGAAACTGTCAGTCACGGAGAACAAAAAAAATCCACTCAAGCTAGTTCTAGCATCACAATGAAGACCAACAGCCCAATAAATTGTTCTTAAACTTTATTTTTCTAGGTGATAAATACACATGGAATAGAGCAGAGTCCCAATATTGGGAATTAAAATTGAATTAATTTCAGAAGCAGCTTCATTTAACCTTTTGGGCTCATTGGGAAGCATAGGTCATTCATGAACCAGCTGGTTTGGTGTTGGGGGGGTCTTCTTTTCAGCCTTAGCCTCACAAAACCGACACATAACACGCACGCACACTCACAGCCACACACAAGGGACGAATGAGTTACTATACTGGTGTGTATATCTGGACTTCCAAACACTGCCGCCATTCATCTGCACGTAGAAAACCTGCAAACTTTACCTAAAGTTACCAGCTAATGCTAGCAGGAGCTAGCTAGCTAGCTAACTTGGTTAAATTTTAACATTATTTGGAGTCGTACAAATTGTGACCCAGCAAGATCCCCATTCTTTGCAACATTTTAAGAGACTATGACCAAAGACTCACTGACATTATGGATGGTCTTTTCATTCAAAGTCTATAATTTGTAATTTAATTTTATTAATTTAAATTCATCATTGTTCACCTATGGGGAAATTACAATACACACACACACATGCTCAGGTCCTACACATGCACTAATGGAGAGATGTCACAGGGAGTGGGCTGCCAGTGCTAGACAAGACAAGCACCCTGAGCGGTAGGGGGGGGGGGGGGGGGGGGGGGGGGGGGGGGGGGGGGGGGGGGGGGGGGGGGGGGGGGGGGGGGGGTTTTGGTGCCTTGCTCAAGAGCAACCCAACCAAGCCCATCTCTCTACGGACTGAGCTACTGCCACCCCTTTGAGTGTATAATAGACAATAGTGGAAAGAAAATTGATTACAAAAACAGAAACCGGGTGTTAGGGTCCCCCCACCCTGCCAGATCCCTCTTTAACCCCTGTAAGTACATAATTAAAACGTATGATCTAGATAAGGAGGTTGTGTGTGGGAAAGAAAGCCTCCAATGTTTGGTGTTGTTCCCCCGAGTCCTGCTGATCTGAGAGGTTTGATAACAGGGTCTCATTCAGAACCAGATCCCTCAGAACTAGACGTCTCCAGACCCAAACTTTAAAATAAGGCAATTTACTAGTATGGATTGGTGCTTTGATCTCTTTAATAACAAAAAGAAAAAAAGAAAGCAAGTAAAAAAAGAAAAGAAAAAGACTTACATTAGTTTGATGTTATTGCTGAATTTCTGGGTAATGGAGGTTTGGCATCAGAGTCTCAGGTCTGAGTCCATAAAATGTCTTCTCAGATGAATACACTTCTTGCAAGGGAGGAGATCAAATCATATTTTTTCCTCGTGTTTGAGCCAAGTGCATAATTAATTGAAGCGGTCTGAGAGCGAAATGCACTGACAGCTTGTGGTCTACGCCAAAGCTGATATGTTTTGGACATATTATTATCTGTATAATAAGTTTTCTTTCCAGGAGAGTTGACATGAGTCAAGAGAACGAACACACACACACACACACACACACACACACACACACACACACACACACACACACACACACACACAGTGAGAGTGTCCCTTTCCATCAGCCAACCTAATATCATACTTTTATTGTGATTCACCCCTTCTAGTTCAGCTGGGCTCATATCATATTTAAAGTCGCTATGATTGAGTCCCCCCCCCCCCCCCCCCCCCCCCCCCCCCCCCCGCCCCCGTTGATGGCATATTTCTCATTTATGTTAAATCAAAGAGACGTGGTGTCAGACCTAACAACCGCTCATTACCATCATCGCAGGAGTACAGGGAGCAATTTACCTGCGGAGACGCGGTAATGCCGAATGGAAATAGGCCGAGCAGGAACTGAAATGATGTTTTTAATTATGGAGCACCTCTCCCGCCGTCCCCATGCTGCTAACCGAGCCTCTGGCGCCCAAACCTCATTTCAATACTTGGGTCTCATCAGACCGAGGGGACGGGGGCAGAGCATTTCAAAGGGGGCAGGTGGATCTGTTTGAGAGGAGGCTGGCGACAGTCGTCCACACAGAACAGCAGCGTCGCACAAAGTCGACACTGTGTTGATCATCTGCCTAAGCGGGCGCCGTGGGCTCGTTTTCCTCCTCACTAACACTCGCTAAGGCTTCAATCAACAGCTTGATTCTCAGCTACTCCGGGTGTGCGCCGGTTCTCATTGTGAGAGGATGAAGCTGCTGTGAGATCAGGTGTTACTGAAGCTGGGGACAAAACACGTCTTCAGGCTCAGAGACATATCACGCATCTAGCTCGCTGTTCTACTCTAGACCGTCCTCTGTGATGTTATCTACAGTAACCCCAACCCCCAGTTGGTCACAGGACCCCCAATTTCCAATTCCATTGGGGATTATTGAAGACACTTCAACATGGGACTGCAGTGCCAGGGGTTGGACCACCGACCTTCCAATTAACCCCCCTAACTCCACAGCGATTTGGAGCTAGTGCTAGCAATGAGAGACTATGATCTGGGGGACATCAGTGTCCACTACAGGACCGCGTACCGGATTTAATACTTTTAAGGCACCAACCACATTGCCTCTGAAGTATTGAGTATGAAAAGTGAAGCACAGGAACGTTCTGGAATGGGTTGTGTCTTATAAGGTCAGCGGCGCGTGGCGCCGGGGGTCGTGCAGCGCGTGGCTGTGGACCAATCAGCCGCCGGCCCGGTTCTACCAAGATCTAGTGTTTGCGATTGGCTGTCTACACGTCATAGACACGCTAGGAAACATCGACGTTGCACAGACACGGCTCACATAATAGGAACTAAAAAATACTTAAAGCTGTGTATTGTATTTATTGTTGTTTTATATAATTTGTATCCAAATTGTTTGGGAACCGGTACAATGCAGTGACTTCGTTTATAAAAATAAAATTGAATTTTTTTTTTTTTTAACAATACTTGTCGCTAGGTTTCACATTTCAGCAAATACCATAGAAATATTGCCAGGTAGTTGCAAAGACATTGTGCAAAATTCTATTTATATATTGTATATTTCTATATATATATTTATATATGTGCAAAATAAAGCCACGGGACCATAGCTGAATGAACATACCATCACTTTTATTGTAGATATACTGGGCTACAATTGTAAAAAAAAAAAAATGAACAGAAAGAAATCCAAACAAACAAAATGAAAGGTATTTATGATCCATAAGGTGCAGACCGCAAACCACTGCAGCACGGTGTACAGTATGAGTGACGAGTCCAATTTCTCTTAAACATTTGCTGCAGGATGTGATGGCCCATAATTCCCCCGTCTGAAAACAGTTCATCACTTGATCCGTTTAGCTCCACTCTGCTGGTGTTCTGCTGCTCCATCCATCCATCCATCCATCCATCCATCCCCCCCCCCCCCCCCCCCCCCCCCCCCCCCCCCCCCCCCCCCCCCCCCCCAAAGTCACCATCGGCAACTACGCTGGCTTTATGAGGCAAATTTCTCCTCTCCCCACTGTCATCGTTTTAAAAGGCATTTCAGTTCATTGTTAACATTGAGCACGCTCGACCATGGAGCTGAAAGGAAAAATCCACGTTAAACACCACTACAGCTGGAAAACACACGGCCTCTCGGGGGTTTAGTTGATATTTTGCAGATATCTGGGTGACATGACATCACATCCAGACACATTGCTTTTAGGACTTTTGGATCTCAGTGGGTGTGATGGGGTCTAGGACAGCGCTCGAATGAAAACTTCCAAAAATACTCAGTCAAATTGATTTACATTAGGGATAAATTATCACCTATAAACCTAAATTGCAGCCCGCTGTTTGTAAAACTGTTTGCTAGCCCTGATCCAGGAAAGTCATACCAAGTTTTACAATTCTAAAAGTCACATATTTCACATCCAAATGTTTAAAATGAGTGTGAAAAGAAAGGCTTTTAAATTACAGTTGATTCAAAGATATATTAAAGCGTTGAATCAGCGCTTAAAGCGGTAGTTTATCTAACAGCTGGCTGCCGGTGGCGGTGGCGGTGCCGAGCCCAACCCCGACACGGTCTACGACTTCATGTGATTCTGTATTAACTTTGAAACGCCCCCGTCTTGGTCTGGGTAAATCCCGGTTTTATATTTAACTTATACTCCATCTGATAAGCAGCTGAAGAGACTATCATGCGGCCGCAGTAGATCGTGAACTACAATTAAAAAGAAGTTTGAGGTACTTGGGTATATCTATGTTAGACTAATACTATGGGAAATACTTCCTACCGTTACCTGACAGATGTAGTTACTTCATAATTCATATTAGGATTTTACAGAAATATTACATTAAAAAAAATTATGGGTGTTTACCAGTTCCACCGACGACACATTTCCCTCCAAAAGGCATGACATGAAACTTTCACTTTGACGTTTTTTTAACATTAATATGAGTGCCCCCAGCCTGCCTGTGAAGTGGCTGGAATACAGGTGAGATAGGTGTAAACCGAGCCCTGGGTATCCTGCTCTGCCTTTGAGACAATAAAAGCTCAAATGGGCAATCTTGCTCCTTATGAGGTCATAAGGGGTGAGGTTACCGCCCCTTTCTCTGCTTTGCCACCCAGAGAATTTGGCCCATGAGAGAGAGACATCATGGCTTTCAAACGAGCAAAGTGGCAGTTGGTCTAGGCCACGCCCCCAGCCTCCACCTTGGCCCTAGTTCCCAGGAGCTCACAAACTGGTCTTTACAGACCATGTGTGGACACTGTTAGAGCACGTCATTACGGCCTGTGATTCTTCCAAAAGCAGTAGCAAGTTTGAGTGGATTTTTCCTTTAAAATGTTCCCGATAGCGAGCCGAAAGAGAGAAAAGAGGCTGGGAGAATCGATCATCGCACGTCCATATCAGCGTGGACATCAGAGTCAAAGATAATTAAACCAAGCGTGTCAGTTTGTCCTTCAAGTCCTGATTGGACGTGCTAGTTTGACTAATTACCAAACAGCTGTTTAAGGCGGGACGTCAGCGTCACCCAGACATTTTTTGCCAAACCCAAATTGCAGAGATTCTGTCAGATAACTAACCTGCACACACCCCCGCCCCTCCCCCCCCCCCGCAGCACCGCATTCGCTCTGGAAATAGGTTTGTGTCATCCCAGCAAACTGAAACAGCAGCAAAGCCTGATCCCCGACTTAGTCCTCCTTTAACAATACGGCATCATATATACACTTCTCCCCCCCACCCCCCACCCCCCCTCCATCTTTCACACGCTGACATGAGGTAAAGTATGGCGCCCAAGTGCAATGCTCAATTGTGCTACATGTACAAAAAAAAAAAAAAAAAAAAAAACAAATTGCCAGTACGAGAAAACGTAGTCCTTAACTTCAGCACCCCCCCATTTAAAACAAATCAAAAACATACAAGGCTGCTGGATATTGATGGCTGACAAGATTATTTGTGATCCTTATTGTCATCATTCAAAAATAGAGTAGGCATGGCACCGTATGACCGTATGATTTCACATTATTTTTGTTTTTAGTAATCCCCCCGGAGATTTACATATAATTAGAGTGTGTGTGTGTGTGTGTGTGCTACAGACTGAGGTGTTGGAAGGTGTGTGACATGTGTCGACTTGAGAAATAAAGACAGATTGCACTCTTAAAAAAAAAAAAATAATAATAATAATCCAATTGTAGAAAGATTGATTTTGAACATTGTAACTGAAATATTTCAAAGAAACACTTTAGTATTTACACGCTCAGACGCAGAATACCAAAAGTATGGCACCCACCGAGAGAGCCGAGGAAATAGTAGGACATTAGTGCCAATACGGCGGGAATTGTCTAAGAAAGGCCCCCGAGCCTTTCTTAGACATGAACCTATTCAACAAAACGATCAACATAAACTCGACGGCAAGACCTGGAACTTCACATACAGGTTCAGAGACACGTTGATGGGTCTGGGTATCACAGAGGCTGAATCCAGAAGGTAGTCTGCAGTTTCTAAATGTAGCTTTCCCTGGTTAGCTTAAATGCTGTTCTCATTTCATTCTTGACTGGACATTTCACGACGCAGAAACCAAATGACCAACTTGACTTTCGACTCATCATTGCGAAATTCATTATAGGACTTTCAAAATCTATCTTCGTGCTTTTTAATGAGCATCTCAACACTGGTAACACTGGCGTAATGCTGCAGGTAACTGGCCAACGGGAGCTCCGATGTATCGGATAACGGTCGTTTAATCCCAAAAGCAGATTAATCTGTTGTGCTAAACGGAACTTTTGCCCCCCCGACTGACTTCTGTTCTCCTTAGGATTCAGTTCAGGGTTCCTTCTTTAAACCCAAAAAGAGTTCAGGGTTCCTTCTTTAAACCCAAAAAGACAAAGAACAACAAGCACAGTATGAACAGAAATGTTTACATCCTTAGAACTTGATGTGAAACCGGGCTGGGCGATGTAGAGAAAAACTAATATCACAATATTCTCGACCAAATGTGGATGTCAGTATTGCGATGATATCGGTTTCTAAATGCTTGACTATTGGTGCTTTTACAAAATGTTATTTACACAATGAGATTTTTGATAAATATTCTTCAGAAAGGATTTAACAACTTAGTGGGTAAAGGTAAATACCACAACATCTAGAACAGTCTGGTAAGTTCAGAGAATGACGTCCCTTTACTGTAATGCAGTTTGTAAAACCAGGTAAAGACTCACTTACTATAAATACAATATATCCAAAATCTAAGACAATATCTAGTCTCTTCTCGCGATATCGATACAACATCGATATATTGCCCGGCGTTAATTTGAAATCAGTACACCTCAAGACGAGGCCCAGGGTAATAACGGAGGCGTCCCCTTAAGACCTCTGTCAGATGACTACGCTGTGCTTTACTGGTGCCACATGGTGAACTAGGAGCCTTTGGACCCCCAGAGGGTCTGGGGCAATCGGGGCAGGTTTGTGCTTACTTTACCGGGTTAATAATCCACCAATAGCACCTACTTTTTGGGGCTCTGGGCCCTTTACTGGGAGTCAAGTTGCTCTTTTTTAAATTTATTTTATTGTTTTCATGGCAGAGACGATATCTCTTTCAAAGCCAAATTTGGATGGATGGATGAACAGAAACCCCGTGAATGCTGACACGGATCTCCCGCTGCAGAAGGCACTGAGTTGGGTTTGTTTCGATTCAAAGACGCGAGTCACACACGACTGGGAAGGAACGTGGAGGACGTAGTCTTTCGCAGTGAGGACTACAGCGGGCGTCGCCGTCAGAGTCACTGAAGGGAATTGCGGTCTCGTCCAGAAATGAACACTGAGTGTCTTTTGAGGTAGAAGCCCCCGTAGGTGTGACATGGATTTCAGGTAGCTATATGTACACAGTTTAGAAACCACGCGGGTGCACGTCTCTCTTCCAACCCTTGTTTATGAAGATCCTTTTGAAGGAGTAAGTCAGGTACTTTATATTCCCCTCTGGCTACATTTTGAGAGGTAAATGTCAGAGAAATCCAAAGTTTAAGAGTGCAATCTGATTACTTCTACAAGCATTTCCCCGTCTGATCAATCAAATCAAGTCTGGGTTTTTTACCTAGAACTGAACAGATTCTCAACTGATGAAATGAATGGCTAGTGAATGAGGGGGAAGTTAGGCTTACTCCCGACACCGACACCGCAGCTCTCCTCTGCAGCTTGATGGCTGATGACCGGACAACCAAATCAAACAGATTGCCAAAATAATAATTAAAAAAGGGTCAAATAAAGAGGTATTACAGTTACAGTGCAAAAAAAGATGAGAAATTCAAGCTTAATACAAAAACATAGCACCAAACAAAACAAAATATATATATATATAAAGACAAGAAAATGCATGCAATTAACTGAGGTATTCAAGTGGAAAAAGGGCTTAATGACGAGGGGGGGGGGGGGGGGGGGGACATTTAGCGAGAAGCGAAATTTGTCAGAAACAGAAAACACTAAAACAAAACAAAAGGCTGGTATCCTTATCTGTAGGAAATGAATCAACCTCATAGTGTCACATCTTGTTATAGCTTTGGTAGGTACGGGATGTGAGGAACACTAGTGTGTTGAAATGAATTGGCCTTTTTCCACAAAAGGCCGAGTTCAGAGAAAAAAAAGAAGAAAAAACAAAGATTCGGAGCCTTAACACGAGTATCCAATGTAGAAAAGTCTGCAGCATATTGACCACGTGGTATCTCTCTCTCTTCTCATATCAAAACTGGATGAGTTCCTCCGTGGAAAGACGTTTAGAGCGCGAGAATGACTGAATCAATTCCATCCATTCCTGGTATCAAAACACGGTAAACCAAATCGTGGAGATAATGCCGCTAACACCAAATCTCACGCTCACACGCTAGATGTCATTACACCGTAGATTTAGAACATTTATAGAAGCAATCCAGTTGTCATGGTTTATACATAAACTACAAGAACATGCAACCTCAAGTGCGGTTAAAAACTAGTTTTAAATTACAGTAACTGGGAATGTTGAAATTCCTATCCGTGTCGCAGGATATGAGGGTGAGCCTTAGCACCGAAGGCCAACTATATCATCCATGTATCTTATTATTATTATTTCTGTTTTTTATATATATCTTTATATACTTTGCTACGTATATGATTTTGGTGTCAATGTGACCACACGATTCTCAAGGTAACAGACCCTAATGGAATAAGTGCAAAAATGATTAAGAACACCATTTCAAGACAGATTTCACACAGAAGGTCCACCAGGTTTTTGCTCCAGTGGTATCTGTTAGCCACGTCTGCCGTTGACTGACTGGCACTAGTGCACAGGCTGAGGAGTTTTTCCTTTTCTTTTTTCCTTCCTACATACTTTGATTTACACCTTTGATTGAACTATGTACAATCTAACACTACACAATAAGCATAAGCCTCATCTCATTGACATTGAGGTTAACCAAAAAAAAAAAAAAAATACGGTGAGGAATAGACATTACGACCTGACCTTTTTTTTTCTTCTTTTTTTTTCTTGTTTTTACACTTTGCTAAACGTTAATAAAGCACTCAAGTGATTACACAAAGCAGAGAGGGAAAGCAAAGATTGTGTTTGCGCAAAAAAAAAAAGAAAGAAAAAGACTTCCACACGGGTACAAGAGCGGATGTGAAATCAGTTGTGAGATCAGTCTGCTTCTCTTGTCTCCACACCGTGTTCCCCGGCCGCCTCGGTTGTGCCGTCGCAGCCGAGCGCCGCCGCGCTCTGCCGTGAAGCCCGGCGTCGCGGTTTTTTTTGCCCCTCCGTTAGCGTCAGTAGCTTTAGGTGCTAATGCTGGGAGCTCGGAGGAAGGAGCTCAGTTGTTTTGGACCTGAGGTTGATTGGCTTTGAGGCTGCGCAGCGCTCGCCGCGCCGCCGCCGACTTGGCGATCCGGTAGCTGCGGCCCACTCCTTTAAACTTGCCCTTACCGACGACCTCCACCGTTACCCGGACCTTCCCGTCGTACGTCCTCTCTGCAGGGCTGCACACACACACACACACACACCAAGAGGTAACAACACGGTTTCAATTGGAGAATTGGGAAAAATATAAATAAGCAAGTTATCTCGAGAAAGCCAGGGAGAAGAGAAAAGAAGCTCTTTACCAAGATGATTTATATTTTACACACACACACACACACACACACACACACACACACACACACACACACACACACACACACACACACACACACACACACACACACACACACACACACACACACACACACACACACACACACACACACACACACACACACACACACACACTTTGTTTCTTGTTATTCATGTATTTCTCGACATGATTTGCTAACATGTTTGATGTCTTGCCTGGTGTCAAATGTAGCCCGCTCTGCATTCCTTGTGTACTGTATGTATGAAATATTGATGTGTATCTTACCATCTTATTAACCTGAGCTGTATTAACACCTCCCTCGTGAGTGATGTTGCATACTTCATCCTTTCATCACTGCTTGTTACTGCTTAGCATGGTTGAACGATGAGGGCGGGACTCGGGTCGGTGTTGCTTGGCTGTGATTTGATGCTTGCCTGGCTCCCTGTCCATTACTGTTGATGTGGAGTTGTGGAGACTTTGATGTCTTGCTGCTTCCTGTTCTGCATCGCTTACTCAGAAAGCTTATGTGTTGCTCTAGCTGTCTGTGGGGTGTCTAGTTGACTTTGGTCTCTATAGTTTAACCTGTCCTAATGTTAAGCTGTTTCCTGTTGCTCTGGTCTCAAATCAGCCGGCTGGCTAACACAGGCACATTTACAGAAATGTTAATTAATCCTTCATAAAATAGAGATTAAAAAAAATATGCAACCGGAAGAGGTCTGGTCAAGATGTCTTGTAATCCCATATGAGATGGGACAAATGTTTGGCATGACACAGAAATAAAATAAAAGTGTAGATCTTTGTGGTGGCCTTCATGATATCAGAGACAGACCTTTATTTCTCATTTCTCCTAGTCCATATTTACTGTAGACTCAACGATTCCTCCACATTTACCGATTGTCTCGATGCATTCAGTGTAAAGTGCCTTTCCACAGCACTAACCCCATCAGTGTTTGTACTGTTATATTCGGATCATTTACATTACTGCTATGCATTTCCTTTTGCGTTATGAGAACACAAATTGCTTATGCAATTAATTACAGACAGAATGACGTATCTGGAGGGAAGCGTTGAGTCCAGCTAATGATTGGAAAGTATTAGCAACTGGAGATGAGCGACTGTGTTCCTGTTATAAACAGAGAAACTCATGTTTAGAGTCATAGTCCAGGTCATTTTAACCGGCTCACTACAGTCTTTGTTATCAGCTACACTTCATTTCTTTGGCAACCAACTCTTTCTCTGAGAAGTTACTGTAGTAATAATGGCACTTTGGGTTATTTTTACTTTATCAACCACACATTTGTGGTTTTATATAATGTAAAATGTTTGCATTGCAGTTTTTCTATTGTGTCTAATTTAAATGTGAATATTGTTTACACACACACACACACACACACACACACACACACACACACACACACACACACACACACACACACACACACACACACACACACACACACACACACACACACACACACACACACACACACACACACACACACACACACACAGAGACAATCCTGATCATTTTGATTAATATTATGACGTGATTATTTATGACGATGATTTATTTTTACATATTTGAGAACAAAACCGGTTTGTTGTGTTTGAGCGCTGGACATGGATGGATGGATGGATGCATAATTAGTTTTAATCAACACATTACTAGACATGTGCATCTCTGCTGGACAAACCCGATAAAATAAGACGTAATGCTTGTGCAGCTCCGTGTAAACATCACATGAGAAATGATAGGACTTCTTAACACCAATGGTAAAGACCCTGTAGTGGAGTTCTTTAGGTCTGGGTTAAAATAATCAATTCTCCAATAAAATTGATCTTTGAGTGATCTGATATAAGTTTATATATCTATATATATATTTATTGTTTTTTGGGGGTCTATTTATTATGTAAACGTGAACCTTTTTTATGATAAAAATACTGAGTTTCTTTTTGCTTTTTTAATTTACAGCAGAAGTTCTCGGAGAATCTCTTTTATATCCAAGCTCAATTGATAATGCAACTGAAACTCCTCTAACCTAACTGATGTTCAATCAATTCAGAAATCCTTGCAAACTGGAATCAAATACTTTTGGGAAATTATTGGCAACAACTAGCCCTAAAGCCCATTATGATATGATATCACTTCACCTGCACATTTCTACACTGATTACTGTCCTGGTGAGGAAAGAGAGAATCAACCCCTGCCTGTTCTATTATGTAACGGCAGAAGCAGCCAGCGTATACAGTATGGTGGGATCTCCTACCTGAACTTGGCAGTTTCTGGTTCCATCTCCAGCAGCTCCCTCACAGGAGAGCGTGGCACATTGGCAGAGAATTTCTCTGGAAGAGGTGAGGGGATGGAGGGGCAACATCATACACAACATACACCAACATAATGTATATTTGGACAATCTTAAAATAATGTGCTTCACTCTTCCTCACCTATAAGTGGCCTCATCATTGGATAATACACTTGCCACACCGTCTCCAGAGACATCCTGCTGTCCATGTAAATTGCTCCGGCTAGCGACTCAAAGATGTCCCCCATGGCCTTAGGGACCTCGATGTCCTCCTCCTTCTCCTCATCTTCTTCAGAGCGCCGCAGCTGGTTGCAGAAACATGCACAAAGCTGTTAGCTGATGCTCTCTTATAGCGCTCATATTATGCCTTTTTTCAGGTTCATAATTGTACTTAGAGGTTATATAAGAATACGTTTCCATGGTTTAATTTTGAACAAACGCCATCGTTCTGTTGTATTGCACATTGCTGCAGCTCCTCTTTTCACCCTGTGTGTTGAGCTCTCTGTTTTAGCTACAGAGTGAGACATCTCACTTC
>NC_048426.1:23369070-23380542 GCF_013103735.1 Etheostoma cragini | reverse complement strand
CAGTCAGGAGCAGAGTATGAGGGCCCTGACAGTACCTAGATAAGGACTACTAGCCAGTCAGAAGCAGAGTATGAGGGCGTGCCATGCTAGCAGCTAGGCGAGCATTATAACGTATGTTACAAAGTGACGCGTGTTCGTCAGGGAATTAAACCTATTTGGGTTCTTACACCTGAATTACATGCAAAATAAAAAATACATGACAAGCAAAGTTGTTATCTCTCCTGTATCTCTCCTCTGTCTTTGTTTTTTGGGGGGGGGGGGCATTTTAGTTTACTTTATTGGACAAGACAGCTATAAGAGAAGATATCGGAGAGAGAGGGGGAATAACATGCAGAAAAGGGCTGCAATTGGACTGGAATTGGGCCTGCGGCCACTGAGGCAACAGCTTAGGCTTTGTGCATGGGGGGCACGCTTACCCACACGAGCTAACCGGGCACCCCTCTCCTGTCTTTAAACAGCAAGCTCAGTGTACAAAACGTCCAGGTAGCTGCTTCCCAGTCCAAGCCGGGACTACCCGTCACTGTCTAGTTCAAATGACAAATGTCACCAGCGGCAGATGTGGTCAGCTGTCACTAATTAATATTAATTGGTGAGTAAATTGACAACTCGCCGGAGTGTTGCTCTTTAGACCTTTTTTTTTTAAGTATTAAATAGAAGCCTTGAGACATTCTCCACTTTTTGCTAAGAGTTTACTGCATGCGACGTTAGCAGCTTCATCGTGTTATTGTTATTGTCTGTTTGATGAACAGTGAGCAGAATAGTGCCACATAACTGCAACACGTGTCTTTATATCGTTCAGCTGTATTTTCGGTACGTTTGTGTATGTGCCTGCTGTCCCTAAGGCATAGAAGTATCTCTCCAGGAGAATGAGAAGAGATCTGGTTCCAAGATAGCCATTTCCAGGCAAATTAAATCCAACTGCATTTCCTCTTCAGCGCTGAAATCATTGCAATATGAAACAGCTTCATAGAAGCTGACAGCCTTGTTATTCAGGCAGATCTTTTTTTATAATATCAACTTTTACTGGTGGGGGTTAGGTTACTTCCTAGAAGACTTTTGTGTTTGGTACGGACGCTTGCTGTGTTTAGTTGTAGAAACAGGACTCACTTCGGAGTCCATGCCTTGCATCTCGTTCTTCTCCAGCTGAAACTGCACAAAGTCGTCGATGACGTGGAAAAGCTCGGGCGAGATGGCCTTGAAGTACTTGTGGTAGTCGTACTTGACGGCCAGAGAGGCAAAAATGGTGTTGTTGACGAGTGCCGAGCGCAGGTCGGTGAGCACACCGGGAGAGTGCTGCCGCGGGTCTTCATAAAGGTGCTTTGTTATGAGGTAGTCTAGAATTGCATCGCCGAGGAACTCCAGCCGCTGGTAACAATCTGAAGAGTACGGACAAGAAACAGTCAGTCACTCGTAGAGATGAGCCCCCAGACAGTTTAAAAACTCTGCAGTTTACCTAAGCTCTACTGAACGTGTTATTCTACCACAATATACCACTCTCATCAACTCTATAAATTGAATTCCGATTCTATGATTTAAATGAGCAGCAGCATGTATCCACGGACAGGGGTTTCCGACCCTCTGGTTGGTAGGATTGTATAGCGTGTATTTTATATATATTTAAAAAACAAGCAGCTGCTTTGGTGATTTAATAATTGGGGTTGATTACATTGTGATATTAATTTGAATTTGATTAGATCTTTCAGCACCTCTAATAGAGATACCTGTGCAGAGCTGAGCAGTGTTCAAAGCTGGAAAAAGACCAGTTCACACAGTTTCTGGCCACTGCTGTATTCATTCGTGTTTAATCTATATAAACATATATGTCTCAATGTCTCAACATCCATTGCCAGCAACAGTTTTAAACAATCAAAAAATAAAAGAATATATTTTTTCCCAGATGACACTGTTACTTTCCAAACAATATTCTAAACTGTACTGTAAATGAACTACTAAAACTGTAGTGTAAGAATAATACAACCCTCTGGATGCTGTAAGGTGAAGTCTGACCTGTGATGGTGTTGTAATGGTAGGAAGCGTGGGTGAAGGCTTGCAGAAGGTAGGCCTTGTTCTGAAATGTGTAGTTGATCTTTTTTTCGAAGTTCTCGAAGCCCGAGATGAGGTGGTTGAGAGTTCGCTCTGCGTCCGGATGGTCCAGCAGGCAGCGGGGCGGGATCTTCAGCCAGCCGTAGCACAGGTCGATGGTGGTGATCTGACTGCTCTGCACCACTGCTCCTGTCAGGGTCCCTCTCTCCAACGGTAACACCTTGTCATAGAAACAAATGAAAAAAGAAAATTAGTACCTGCAATACCCTATTGGGCCTCATCGCTGCTTGGTAGGAACCTACTAATGGTGCCAAAATCTTGTCTTGTCACACAAGGGTCTTGCTGTCCAGGAACCGTTCTTCCCAAAAAGTGCCAAGCAGGCCCTTTGCTTTTTGTCAGTCATATTAAAAACATGTGCACTCAGCACCCACCTAGCTCCACTTTTGAAGGTCTACAATGTTTAGACTAATCAGACTAGACAAGACAGGAGAGCTGTGCTAACCATGCTTTCTGAAAAGGGCAAAATCATGGTTTGGGCGGGAAAAGTAGTATTTTCACTGGTAGTATTCTAATCATAACGTTTCTCCAAGGACTTGAGTAAAATAGTTATACCGTCACATCTCCAACCACAGCCCAACTCGGCACGGCATGGCTAACATTGCATAAGAACCACGTGCATTGATTTTGCTCATTTTGTGCTCAACCAAGTAGGCTTGGACACCAATGCCCTGTGCCATAAAACATTGGCAACGCAGATTTGTGTTCCTCATTTTGATGCTACTTAAATGACTGCACTGCTCTCTGGTGCTCCGTTTTATAGGTTGATGAGTGAAAATGAGGTAAATGAGTTAAAATGTAGTTAACCATTCACAGGGAGCTCTCAGGCCAGAGTCAGCATGAAGTGAACACTAGGGTGCAAGAATAGTTTAGAATAAGTAAACAAGTAGAAGTGTCTAACATCAGAAAATGATCTGAAATCCTTGGACTCGTCGTCTATGAAGTCTTCATCACAGTCACCTGAACTCAACCCTTTATCACGATGAATTATTATATTACCCAACCGTAGACCCAAGGCTGAATCTTGCGATACTGAGACTGAACGGTGTGGGAGGTCCTTGCTCACCTTGAGGCCCAGCGAGCAGAGAAACATCTGGGCCGCTCTCTCTCCACAGCTGGTCAGGTAGCAGCCCAGCAGGGCCTCCACGCAGTCGGCAATGCTCTTGTCGGCGATGCACTGCTCCGTGTGCAGGTCGTAGGAGATCGACTGCTTGCCGAGCTCTGCGCCGCAGTTTTCCTCAGATGGATTCCAAAAGCCCACCACAAAGTCGTCCTCCTCCCCGGCCTTACTGGGATCCAGGTAGCACATGGCGTCCCACGAGCTGTAGTCAAACTCCTCGGCGGAGGGCCCGCTGAGTGCCGGCTCCGCGGGGTAGTGGGCGGCGGTGGGATGGGGGGGCTTTTTGGGGGCCTTCCACTCGTATGGAGACTCCATTGCGGGGGTGGAAGCCGCGGCCGGGGTGAGAGAGGGAGGGAAGCCGCTCAGGGAGATCTTCTTACCAAACGCACCGGATCCTAACAGCATGTTGTCAATGAACTTGATGTGCTCCTTGTAATACTCTAGATCGTCCTCCATGTTGACTTCATCCTTTGGCTCTTCCTTCAGCATTGGCTCACTGTCCTCATCCACCTCCTCCCCCTCCTCCCCCTCCTCCTCCTCCTCGTCGTCCTCATCAGAGTCATTCCCAGACTGCCCGTTGGCCAGCAGCTCCTCTTTGGCCTGGACGATGGACGAAAACAGGAAGGAAAGCAGAATTAAGAGGGAATTAAAAACAGGTATTCATGATTAACTGCTGACCTTTTAGGTATTTAGGTGTCTCCATTTAAATCAACGTGGTAAAAATGACAAGTAAAACTCAAAGTCTCAACAGGACTCTGCAATGTGTGAGGTTCAAACTGTCATGAATAAAAACAAGTTACTCTTTGGTTGGGTTCAAGAGTAGGTCCTAATAATACTAATGAAGTTATAATATTAAAGTTGTGAATACAGACTTGTTTATAGATTCCTAAACTACAAAAGGCACTGTATAACGGCCAGAAAGGTGTTTTTGCAGAACATAATGTTGCAGGGAAGTTGACTTTTTTTTTTAAAACCAAAACCTCATCATTTTATCCTATGGACCTTTTTCCCGGCAGACATGTTGACATGTCATAGTAGGAACAGCACAGGTGTATTTAACACCATTAATGATGGCTGCATTCCACTTAGCTGAGGCCCTGGTGTTGTGCATGCTGACTCACTGAAGCAGCTCACTGGGATACCTGATGGAATTGAGTCATTGTTAAGGTTATCAGTTTCAGCTGTGCTTTTTACTATGACAAGTCAAAATGTCTGTTGTGAAAAAGGTCTATTAGATATTTGAGTGAAATGTTGTTATAATTAGTGTATTCATTCTTGGCGATCACAGTGACCTTTCATCACCAAATTATTATCCTCATCTCAGAGCCCATGAGGTCAAATACCCTCCTGCCCTTCAAGAGATATTGCAATCACAAGACACGTTTATCAAGAGTATCAATTCATATCAAGAGTTATCTCAAGATCATTTATAGACTGGATGATGCGGAGAGGACGTGCTGAGGTTTACGGAAAGCGACTTGTCTCATTTCCGGTGCTCCAGTCTCACAGACGCCATTTTGCTAATTTATTATTGCTTATCTTGTTAATATAATTCACCTAGACACCCCCTCCGGGTCTCTCAGGTCTATCAACCAAAATTTGCTATCCACGCCACGCACTCATCGGAAGACATGTGGGGATAGAGCCTTCGGCACGCTGGCTCTGGGACACTCTGCCAACCAGCAGTAGGCTAGCTGAGAATGTGGACCGGTTAAAGGGACAAGTGAAGACTTGGCTAGCTTTTGGATAACATCTGTTGTATTTTTACTTTATTTTATTCTTGGACTTTACTATGCTCAATAGTCTATGCACATTGTAAAGCACTTTGTGACCCTGTATGTGAAAAGTGCTGTATAGATACAACTTACCTAACTACTTATTTATTTATTTCAATTTATTGTTTAAGCAGAAAACACCGGTTCCACCCTCTCTGATCTGAGAATTAGCTGCTTTTCTGCTTGTTTTATATGATTGTAAATTTAATACATTTTCGGATAAGACATTTTCGGGACAAAAAATAATTGATTAATCCATAAAAAGGGACAGTTTAGGAAACAGTATTGATAACAGTTATTTCAATCCCTTACACGGATAGTTTTAAACATGCATTGACCTTTTGTCTTAACTGAACTGGTAAACTTATTCAAAGACATTCAGTCAGAATGGGCTTTAAAATTCTTCTTAATGCACTTGAGCTTCCGTTTTTGCTACATAGAGATATTATCATTATCTTAGTAAGGTAGCCTCCCATACTGGTTTACTTTCACATACATTCATCACATTATATGTAAGAGTCTAGAGTCAGACGCTACTGTAAATGGTGTTTTGCCAGACAAGGTGGAAGCCTGCCCTCTAGTGGCCTGAAAACATCACAACACTGGCAACATCCATGGCAGAAAAGAAGCATGAATGAACTAACAAGAATACAAGTTACTACATTGTCTGCTTACATACTATCACTAGGTACAAGCATTCTGAAATCTAAGGTTTTGGTCTGCAATTAACAAATATTTCCCTTGTCAATTACTCTGACGTTTTTTTTCTTGATTTATCAATTCTGGATTCTTTTCAAAGCTTCTGGAGGTGGTAGTAGCTCAGTCTGTAGGGAGTTGGGTTAGGAGAGATGCCACTTCACCCCCTGGGCACTGCCAGGTGCTCATGAGCAAGGCACTGTACCCCCTCAACCGTGATCTGTGTTTCCCAAAGGCCAAGATCACATCAAATGTCTTGTTTTGTCCACAACTCAAAGATATTCAGTTTATTGTCACAGAGGAAAATATTCATATTCACAAATGTAAATGAATTTTCCAGAATTTAGATTTTCCATAAAAAATGATTCAAACCGGTTTTTAAAATATGTGACAATTGATTCAATAGTTGGTAATCAATTCATCTTTACAGCTTAACTTGGGTAAATCCTTGAAACATACCCCAGACCCTATTCCAGCCCTTTGAAGAAGTGAGGAAAATGTTGGCTCTGCATTAAGTGAAGTCCACTAACCTCCTCTAAATCCAGATTGTCTGTGCTGCTCTTGTCCTGGTTGACCACGTATCCGGGGGGCAGCCAGTTAACAGGGGGGTCGAAGATGGACACCACCATCCTGCTGGGGAGCCCCTTCTTCTTCCCCAGCCGGTACAGGTTGCAGTTGCTCACCTGGACATGGGCAGACCAAAGAGGGATGAAATTGTAATCGCGATTTAAATTAAATTAATTTAACAGCCCTATCTTGTATTGCATCTCTGTGTGCATGTTATCTACCCCTGCTGCTTAGATATTTTAAACAACTTTCAGCATTCATAGACACAATTAAATCTCTTCAAACTGTCAATTGTGACCACAACTGTAACATTCCCCTATGACGCCCCAACGTCCTTATAATAAGTCATAAACTGTCTAACCTTCTTGCTGCGCATGTAGCTAAGTCGTCCCTCGTGAGCATCGGGGTAGGTACAGAACAGGTACGTGGTAATGGCATGCTTGAGGAAAGAGTCTCCGAGCATCTCCAGCCGCTCTAGGTTGAAACCGTCGCTGGCGTTGGATAGGGTCAAGGCCTGCAGGATGAGGCCCGGATTGGGCCCCAGGCTTTTGGGGGAGTCTCCCGTCTGGGCTCTGTGCTGGGGCACTGCGTCCAGATCGGGAGGAGAAGGTGCTGTGGGAGCATTGGGAGCCGTGGCTGCCCGGCTGCAGATTGAGGTAGCTTTATTTGCATGGTCTGAGGGCCTCCCTGGTGTACATTCATCGCTTGGCTGTGAAGGACTGGCGCTGGGCTTCTTCGAGCTGTGAGAGGGCTGCGTGGGAGTTGAGGTAGTGGTTTGTATTGATTCGGGACTCAAGAGCCCAGGGGTGCTGGGCTGCGAGCGTTGGCAATTGTCACGTTGGTGAAGGTGCTCGTCTTGGTGGCCGTCGTCATCGCAGTCTGTGACGAGGGCAGTGCCGTTGGTTAAGTTCCCCTTGCGAGCGACTTCTCCGGGCTCGAGGGACGCGAAGGGGCCCCCCTCGGACAGGGGAGAGTGGTGACTACTGGGATGCGTTGTGGAATTGGGGTCAGGGGTGAGAGTCTCTTGGTGCTCGCAGTCGCCCTCGCCATCCTCACTGCAGGAGTCGGGAGAGGAGATGAACGTTTTGCTGTCGATGGACCTCTTCCAGCCAAAGTCCAGGTTTGGATACCTGCAACATACAAACCATCGATACATTTAACATACAAGTTCAAATTTTCTGTTCTGCAAGCTCTCACATTTTGCACCATATTTACCTTTGTAGTTTATTCCCCCCACTACCCCTGTTCAAAGTTGATCAATTTGGCTAATGTGTGCTAAACTCTAATTTCACCCAGCTCCACTCAAATCCCACTCTAAAAAATAAAAAAAGACAATGGCAGCATGGAGGGCTGATGGGCGGTTTAATCTGCATGTACAACGTGACCCTGGGTTGGGCTCGGACCTGCTTCGAACTTACAATGAGCGCTGATGGTTTGAATGGCTTGGCTAATTTTTGCCATAAGGAAAAACAAATACTATGCCAGCTCTCAGACCAGCATGTTTCATATGTTTCATTCTCACACTGTGGGAGATTACGCATGAATTACCTGTGTGCAATTGTAGTGTTGTGTTTCTGTAGCAAATGGAAAAACTGAAAGCGACTCACTTAAAACTTTAAAACACTGAACTCATATGTGGTGTGGTGTATGTAACAGGGACCTGAAGTCAGGGGGAAGGGTCTGGGTTCCTACTCCAGCTTCAGTGGCTGTCTGGGCTCGGAGCTCCTCGGCTGTCAGAAGGCAGTGGAGGCGGTAGAGGATGCTGGGCAGACACACTGCTTTCCTCCACAGGGAGGCAGGGATGGGGTGGATGGCACACAGCTCTGGAACCAGGATCTGACAAATACAACACAGTTTTAGAGGGGGACTATCTCAGTACAGCATGTATGACAGGTGTATGTAGTGGTATTCACACTCACACAGACACAGAAGTATGTGATCAGATCAATAGTTATAAAGTCCCTTTTGTTCAAAACATGACCATGATGAAGAGGCTTAAAAAAGGTAAAGTATGGAGAGACAGGCTATTGGACAAATTAACATTACATTTTGAATGTCTCCGACATGCACTCACAGTCACACCTGGTAGACGAACTCTTGGACAAAACTAAAGTAACGAGCCAGTTTTGTAAAATGTAACGAGTAGAAAGTACCGATATTCGTGTCAAAATGTAAAGAGTACAAGTAAAAAGTGGCAAAAATAAATAAATAGTAAAGTAAAAAAATATCTGAAAAAGATACTTGAGTACAGTAATGAAGTATTTGTACTTTGTTACTTCCCATCTCTGTTAAAATGTGATTAATTGTGCAGCTACTGGAAGTTATTGTAAACTAGCCTACCAGACTCTCGTACATTTCATTTGTCTAGAGAGAGTCTGGTCACTCCACATAGACATGTGTTAACTTCCTGGACGGCTGGTATTCTGTTAAAGTTTAAAACTATTGGATCTGCTCAGAGCCGCTCTGGTAGCCTGGCCCCACCCTCCTACTGTCTGGTAGGACCAGGCTAGCAAGAGTAGGAGACAACAACAATTATTGGCATAGCATTGCTAGCGTTAGCAATCCAAGAAAGCTGTGTGGAATAGGCAGACCCTCGTCCGCAGCGCTGTGGAGGAAGGTCTTGCAAGGCAAGACTAATCCAGGTGCAACTTCTCTGCCAGAGCCCAACACAGTGGGGCTATTAGAACAAGGGGGCTGTGTTTTTTAGGATCATGCTACCAGCGGTGTGCCCACAGAAGCAGCCATTACCTGTTTGTTCTGCAGACTCTCCCACTTGGCCTTCCTCTTCTCTGCGCTGCTGAGTGGCAGGGCTTTGCCCTTCTGGTTCAGGTGCCGCGGGGTTAACAGGTTTAGTCTGCGAGCACAGGAAAACAAGAGCCTCAACTTTAGCTGTCCAAATAAAATGCATGTACATTACACATGTCAAATGTCATATGACAGATGTCATCTTGCTCAAAATACTTGTATTCTATATTTTATATTCATAGGACAAACCCATCTGTAAAATTCTGCTTATAATACTATTCGTCTCTATATTTATTCAGTACATATCTATGTCCTGCACTTATGGAACCAGTGTATATCCTGCACTTACTGCTATTGCACTTCTGGTTAAACCCAAAGTGCATTTCGTTGCCTTGTACCTGTGTAATGACAATAAAGTTGAATCTAATCTAAATTACACCCATACTCCCTCCAACCATTTAGTCCCTCTAGCCAAGAAAACTCCTTCATTCCCCCCGCAATAAACATATATTAAAAGTAACTAACACTACACAAAAAATACAAAGTAATTTTTGTCCATTGAGACAAGTTTTTCTACGTTGACTGTACTCTGTTTTATATATGTTGAGCCATGTCTAAGACCATTTTCATTGTCATTTCTGTCAATCTGATTTAGCTTTGGACTCCTGTAACACTGTCAGACTCAAAATGGAGAATTCATTTTTTTGGGGCGGCTGTGGCTCAGTGGTAGAGCGGTTGCCTGCCAATCGGAAGGTTGGTGGTTCGATCCCTGCCCCTGCAGTCATTGTCGAAGTGTCCTTGGGCAAGGCACTGAACCCCGAGTCGCCCCCGGTGCTGCGCATCGGAGTGTGAATGTGTGTGAGTGTTTATCTGATGAGCAGGTGGCACCTTGTATGGCAGCCCCAGCCACAGTGTGTGAATGGTGAATGTTCCCTGTAGATGTAAAAGCGCTTTGAGCAGTTGTTAAGACTGGAAAAGCGCTATATAAATACAGCACATTTAAATTTACATTTTTTAAACACTGCAGACACCTTGGAGCTTCGCGAGACTGTAAAGCAATTTGACCGATACCTGTAAGCGGGCTCCATGGAGCCCCCTAATGTGTGGAAAGCCTTAACTTGGACAGTTACAAAGATCTTTACCAGATTTAATACCCATATTGCTATAATCATTGCGGATATATTTCAAGGGCCCGTTCATTGCTGCTTGCTGCTTTAATATGTCTTTTTTCACATACAGTGCTAAACTCCCTACAGGTGGAGACACACTTTGATGTGTAAAATTGGTGGAGTTACCCTTTAAAACATTTTGTAAAACCTGTTCTGTTGCACAGATTAAAAAACAAAAAAATCACACAAAGTACAAGAGTAAAGCTTGAGCTATATTTAACTTGTCAAGATCCCCGTGCTGCTGACCTGGAGGAGGTGTGGTCTACGTCCAGAAGCGGCTGGTTCAGGTTGGACAGGTCCAGGTTGTACTTGGTTTTGTAGTACTCAGCGAATGTCTCGTACTCTGGTGAAGGAAACTTACTAAGCGGGGTCAGGTCTGTGTACACATCGGCAACGTAGAAGCGATGAGGCTGGTCAAAGTTGCGATACCTGGGAAAGGAGCAGTGAGTAGATCAACATTAATTATCTAAAACAACAGTTGAACCCAAGTGCTTTACAACCAAGGCAGACGGTTGGAAGTCTGTCTTGATACAGATAGACAACTAGGGCTTGGTACTAGATTTGATACTTTTTAGGCACCGACCAAATTACCTTATACAGAGACGAAAAATGCCTCATCATTTAATACCCAATTTCAATACCTAAGGAGTCAATCTCATCAGCGTCAGTGAGCCAATCAGCATGCTTCTAACAACATCTGATACTGTCTGGGATTAGGACTGTCTAACGTGTCGTAGAAACACACAGGAACTACTTTAGACAGAGACAGCTCACGTAGCAGGAGCTAAATTATAAATCACAAGATTTGGGCCAAAATGTGAAATGTTGTGATTTGTTTTATAAAATCCAAAACAATATTGTTTAGAAACCAGTATCAAATATATTATAACATTATCCTATAGCCCTATAGACAACATTAGCCTATAGCCCTATAGACAACATTAGCCTATAGCCCTATAGACAACATTAGCCTATAGCCCTATAGACAACATTAGCCTATAGCCCTATAGACAACATTACCCTACAGTCCTATAGACAACATTACCCTACAGCCCTATAGACAACATTAGCCTACAGCCCTATAGACAACATTAACCTACAGTCCTATAGACAACATTACCCTATAGCCCTATAGACAACATTAGCCTTTAGCCCTATAGACAACATTAACCTACAGTCCTATAAACAACATTAGCCTACAGCCCTATAGACAACATTAGGTTATAGCCCTATAGACAACATTAGCCTATAGCCCTATAGACAACATTAGCCTATAGCCCTATAGACAACATTAGCCTAT
>NC_048426.1:23365054-23368970 GCF_013103735.1 Etheostoma cragini | reverse complement strand
CATTGCCTATAGCCCTATAGACAACATTGCCCTATAGCCCTATAGACAACATTGCCCTATAGCCCTATAGACAACATTACCCTATAGCCCTATAGACAACATTACCCTACAGTCCTATAGACAACATTACCCTATAGCCCTATAGACAACATTACCCTATAGCCCTATAGACAACATAGCCTATAGCCTATAGACAACATTATCCTATAGCCTATAGCCCTATAGACAACATTACCCTATAGCCCTATAGACAACATTACATAAAAAAAATTAAAAAAACATACAACAACAATACAAAATTGAATGGAAAACAAGTGACACCAGTGTTTCCCATAAACAGGTTGTACTTGGGAGCGTCGCCCTGGTGGATTCAGACCCGCCCTGGTAGATAAGATCCAAATATATATATATATATATATATATATATATATATATAAAGTATATTCCGATTCAGATCCCAGCATTCTAGGCAGAATCGGAGGCAGTACTGGTATTGGAACATGTTTAATTTCTACACAGTAAAACTACATATGTGGTACAGTGGTACCTTGGAATGATGACAGCGTCCTGGTAGTCCTCCAGCTTGAAGGTGAAGGGGTTCTGCTTGGTGTACTGAGTGGTAGGAATGCCAGTGCGGGCCTCAGACTTCTCAATGTCCTCCATGAACCCAAAGTCCATATCTAGCGTGCTGGAGTCCCCAACTGATTGAGCCAACGAAGCAGCAGAGAGGGGATGATAGAAGAAAAGCTAATAAGCTACTCCACAAGGGCTGCACAATGTATAGATATTTTTTAATTGTCATCGTGATATCAACTTGCGCAATACACACATGGCAAAAAGCTGCAACACATCGTGAAAGACACTCACTTTTTTTGTGTTAGCTGAAAGTAAATATAGAAAACTGCAGTTCAAAGCTATAGTGTGTAGTTTCGACAATGTACAACAGTAATGACAATAAGAATGTTGGAACGGATTTCCTTTTATTTGTTCTAAATTCAACAAGCTATGTGTTGTTTTCAGCAGAATACTGAAAGCAGCAAAAATGAGTACGCTTTAGTATCCGTTTATTTATTGCAAGTAATATCTTTATCATAATATTCAACGTTATCGCATATTTTCCTCATATTGTGCAGCCCTAATCTCCACAAACTGGGAAAAGTAATCCACCGCGCTCGACGGAGAGGGATTCTACTCACCAACATTCAGAGGTAGAACGCAGTAAGCCGAGTCAGCCAGCGTGGGCTTGAACTCCAGTGCAGGTTTCTCCAGGCGGAGGATGTGGGAGAAGATGTACTGGTGCAGGCGGGTGATGAGGTCCAGCTGGGCGGTGGTGAGGGTGAAGCCCGACTTCTGCAGCTCGATGGAGATGGTCACCTCACCCGAGCGAGTGTACACCGGGAAATGGGGGATCTGGACAGAAGGAAAGCATCAGCCACCAATATGGGTTGGGGAAAAACGAGTCACTCATCAGGGTTTCTGCAGGTTTCAACAAGTCAAATTTAAGACCTTTTAAAGACCATTATGAATTAAATTTAAGACCTACTATATCACAACATAGCAGCTGATTGGACGGCTACACGTGGGTCTGGCTTCTCCAAAATTTCAAAACCAAGAATAATGGCGGCTATATAATAATGATATTTCTATCTCATATTTTCACACTGGGTTGATTCTGGTGGAATTTGGGGGTAAAGGAAAGTTTTAACCAGGTGACGTACTCGAGGTATGGGTTTGGCAGTCAGGATGCCGAAGCACCTGGTGGTGTCCTCCGGTGGGTAGAGCTTCCTTCTGCGGAAGTTGAGTTCATCAGGGAGGGGGGTGGTGAGGACCATCCCAACCACATATAGGTAGTATGTCTGCTTTGGTACAGCGTAACTGTCCCGCAGACACTCTGGTATCTGGAGAAGACAAAAGATAAATGAGATGCCAGTTTTCCAAATTATCCAAGGGCATTTCAAAAGCTCCCCGTTTCGGACAAAGTGGAAAGTGAGACATTATTAATCAGACATCCTTGATGAAACAACAGTAAACTGACCTTTTGGATTATTTATATGATATTAGATTTAAGGTGCTTCAAGTGTCGTGTTTTAGGCTTTGTTGTCACATGCAGCAAACATCTCCTCACTACCTGCTAGCTGCCTGTCCCCGGAACACACTGTAAAAAACATCTCCTCACTACCTGCTATCTGCCTGTCCCCAGAACACACTGTAAAAAACATCTCCTAACTATCTGCTAGCTGCATGTCCCCAGAACACACTGTAAAAAGCATCTCCTCACTATCTGCCTGTCCCCAGAACACACTGTAAAAAACATCTCACTATCTGCTAGCTGCATGTCCCCGGAACACACTGTAAAAAAACATCTCTTCACTATCTGCCTGTCCCCGGAACACACTGTAAAAAAACATCTTTTCACTATCTGCCTGTCCCCAGAACACACTGTAAAAAACATCTCCTCACTATCTGCTAGCTGCCTGTCCCCAGAACACACTGTAAAAAACATCTCCTCACTATCTGCTAGCTGCATGTCCCCAGAACACACTGTAAAAAACATCTCCTCACTATCTGCTAGCTGCATGTCCCCTGAACACACTGTAAAAAACATCTCCTCACTACCTGCTAGCTGGCTGTCCCCAGAACACACTGTAAAAAACATCTCCTCACTATCTGCTAGCTGGCTGTTCCCAGAACACACTGTAAAAAATGTCGTCTCTGCAGACAGCCCAGGCTCCACACACGGCCAACCTGCACCACAAAACATAATAGTTCTCCAGTGTTCCAGACACTAACCGACAAGAAGGATTTGGGGGTGGAGGGATTAGTGTGCGAGCTAGTCTTGCTTTTTATGAAAATACTTCAAATGTCAACAAGAAGTAACATCACCTAACAACGCTTAGAGCACCTCTATGCCCCTCAAGCAATCAAACCAAAGCTGGATTTCTAGAGAGAATTATCCCAAAATAAGCTCACATTGGAGATAATACGTCAGTAAGGGGTGAACCAATGCATATATTGAACTGTTCGTTATGAGGCTTTCAATTAGGTACACGTTACAAACCAAACTCTCCAAACTAAAGTAGACAAATCCAGTCTACTTTATTCAGAAAAAAATAGCTTAAGTTGTTTTAAATAAAATGTTCTCAGTGCCACTGCACTCTACAAGGCAGCCCAAAAAACATAACAGGCAACATGCTGTCTGCCCCTCCCACTCCCAAAGAAAAACACTCTACTCCAGTCATCACTTCAGCGAATGGTAGATTTATAGCCGTGGATACGAGATCCTACTCGGTAATAGAAAACGCAGGTACCGGACGCTTTAAGCTGAAAGAATCTCTTACGGCTTTAGGGTAGCACTGCCTCCGTTTGGTAGAGCCTGGTCGGCCTGGCACGGTGGTCTCCTCCTCATCATGAAGGTCCAGCTCCTCCTCATACTTCACCGTCTCCTTTCCCACCGGCATCAGGTGATCATCCAGCTCACCTGAGTGGCAAGACCGCCAGATAAACAAACTCAACTAGATGCAGAAAGTTCTAGAGATGCTGGCAGTGAAGATTTGTCCAAATCATGGATCTGCATGGTAGGGTCCCATGGCATGAAAATTTCACCTTGAGTTTTATGATTTTTTTGTTAACATTAATGAGTCCCCCAGCCTGCTTTTGGTCCCCCAGTGGCTAGAAATGGTGATAGGTGTAAACAAATCATAATCTGGAATCTTTCCCCTTATGGTTACCTCCACTTTTTCTGCTTTGCCCGCCCAGAGAAAGAGACATAATGGCTTCCAAACAAGAGGCAGTTGGTCAAGCCCACACCCTCAGCCTCCACCTTGCCCCCGCCTCTCTCTCCTCCTCCAAAGCTACAAACTCATTGTGGGACTGGCTCTAGTGGCTGGAATTCTGCACCAAGGGTGAATTTTGGGAA
>NC_048426.1:23347052-23364954 GCF_013103735.1 Etheostoma cragini | reverse complement strand
TAAGGTCTATATAAAGAGACTTCAGATACAGTATTAGGGGACCACTAAGGTCTATATAAAAGAGACTTCTGATACAGTGTTAGGGGACCACTAAGGTCTATATAAAAGACACTTCTGATACAGTATTAGGGGACCACTAAGGTCTATATAAAAGACACTTCTGATACAGTATTAGGGGACCACTAAGGTCTATATAAAAGAGACTTCAGATACAGTATTAGGGACCACTAAGGTCTATATAAAAGACTTCTGATACAGTATTAGGGGACCACTAAGGTCTATATAAAAGACTTCTGATACAGTGTAAGGGGACCACTAAGGTCTATATAAAAGACTTCTGATACATTATTAGGGGACCACTATGGCCTATATAAAGCATGTCATGGGACCTTTAATCTCAGTTCTGGTTTTACCTATCTTGTGGAGTTTCTCACAGCATAGTAGTGCAACTGCTTTCTCTGCCAGTCTGGCACAGTTCATTGTAGGACCCTGTAAAGACAGTGACACATCAATTTGATGAATGAACCTCGAGAAGTTGTAATACGTCCTTACTAAATCTGAGGAGGGAGGCTGGAAAAACAATAAGGATTGCAGGGTCCCGCCCTCCCCCCGGAGCATGTAAAAAGTTAAATCGCACCAGTAAATAGCCAGTTCTCAATCGGGCCAGTGCTCAAAAAAGTGAGCAGTTTATGAAATGGCGCTCCTAAAATAAAAAAAACAGTCTTGCCTTTCCTTGCATTTATTTTGAACACTGTCTGTTTTATTAAAAGTGCTTGTGCCATCTCACGCGATGCTTTGACTTTCAACTAAAAATGTAACCCACTTCGTAGAAAATACCTAGATATGTATCGTTTGTTGCCATTAAGCAGAAAAATACAGAGATATGATGTTTGGTCCATAATCGTCCAGGCCTTTGTGTAACCATTACCAAAGTTCTTAACACGTTCCTTCTCACCTTAATAGGAACTCGCAGAGGGGAGTTGATGGGCAAATAGAGCGTTGACTGGAAGCGGTTATCGTGCCTCTCTGCAGTTTTACACTTGGGTGCCAAGTGTGTGAACGGGTCACTGGGCAGCCGGGCACAATACCTGAGCGCCGGAGCAAATAAGACATTAAGAAATGCTATTCTACAGCAGATTTTGTGTATGTACGTGTTAATTTCTTAATGAATTGAGGATTTAAAGACTTAGCGGAGCATGACCATACCTGTTAATGTGTCCAATGGCTGTGTTGATGGTGACCCGGGGACCTCCATCCTCAGATCGAAGCACGTAGGGTGGGAGGACGTTGTCATCGTCCAGGACCTGCTCCACTTCAAACTCACTCACCTCCACCGACTTGGAGCACTTGTTCCTTAAGATCTGCTCGAGAGTAAATTGGGATCATCATCACTAACTCATTCTGCGTCACGTTGGAAAAAAACATTGGGGAAAACTAAATAAATGTGGGAAAAAAATAAAAGTTTTGAAAAAAGCGATCACATCATTGGAAATAAGCACCAAAAGGTAAAAAGAGGTCCAAAAACAGCAGAAAAAGGTCACAAAAAGCAACAAAAACATAAAAACATCACAAGGAAAAAGGGCGACAAAAACACTGAAAATGGCAACAAAACGTCGGAAAAAGCGACACGAAAGTTTGAAAAAGCTAAAAACACAACAACAACCAACCAAAACAACCTGACCTGTGACGTCAGAAACTTTCAATCAATTTGACCATTACATAAGGAGAAAAGTTTCTGATCAGACGGATCACAAACAACCTTAACATTTTTTTTTACATTTCGATTTTTCCTTTCATAATTTCAATGATTAACTATTGAGTAAATCAAACAAGACACAGAGAAGAGGTCACACCTTCTCAATGGCCTTGTAGGTAGTGAGATCTTCTTCGAAGGTTTTGGTCCTCTCACTGTTAGCGAGCATGATGTAGTTGGAGACAGGAGCTCGCGCCCTGCCTTTGGACTGGACGTAGGACCTGTACTCCGTGGGCAGGTCAAAGCGCACCACCAGGTTACACTTTGGGATATCCACCCCTTCCTCCACGATGCTGGTGGCGATCAGCAGGTTGGTTTCATGGGCCCGGAATTTGCGGAGAACCTGTGAGAAGGAGAACTTTTCTTAAGTAGTAGTAAAGCATCTTTAAGAGACAATTTAACAATTAGAGTTTCCTGCTTCAAGTACATATTTTATGAGTTAAATTCTGTAAAAAACAGAAACAAAAACACTTTATTTCTTCTTTCTATGCTCCTCATATGTGGAATAAACTCCCAGAAACCTGCAGAGCCGCTGCTACTCTCAGTTCTTTCTTTAAATTATGTTCTTTAATGTTTAATTTCTTATGCTGCACTGTAACTTTTATTCTTGTGTTTTATGTGTCTTAATGTTTCTATTTTTAATTCACGTGTTTTATCTGTTTTTATTTTTTAACTGATTTTGTGTAAAGCACTTTGAATTGCCCTGTTGCTGAAATGTGCTCTACAAATAAAGCTGCCTTGCCTTGCCTTAAGTAGCTGCCATTATTGCAATTTCCAATCCTTTAATAAAAAAAAATTTAAAAAATATATTACACAGCATTATCAGTCATGCACGTGAATACAGGGATACTTGTCTCATGGCATTCACAGTGGCTTAATGACTCGCTTCCTTGTGGGGCTCAAACGATTCCTCGAGTAACTCGGATAACTTGAGTACCAAAAATGCTCGATGCAAAATGATTTGCCTCTAAGTTTCGTTTAATCAATGTCACCAACGTTGTATCGCTCAAAGTCACGGTATCAATACAGTATTGCCACTGAAAATATCGCGATACTATGATGTATCAATGTTTTACCCCCACCCCTTGAAAATACGTAGTGGCGACCACAATTTGATCTGAAAGAGCCAACTCTTATATATGTTGAATATAATTAACATTTACACATAGGCCTATATACAAATTATTAATATACAAAAGGTTGAAACTTAGCAGTATTTCTGAAAGTTAAGTTGCACAACTTAAGGTTATGTTTGTGTATGTTTAATGTGGGCCTTAGTTTGAGATTGTTTTGAGATTGCATTTCAGAGACCTTTCAGAGATTTCGTTTCCTGTAAAAAAGGATGTAATATGGCACTTAAATGCACTTAACGAGAGATATTGTAAGCAATGTAGGCAATAAAAAGGTTGCCTTTTCTGAAAATTAAACGCATAGTATATTGTAATCTAGTATTAACTTGTATATTATTGCTCTTCAATAAAACAAAAGTATTTCTTATCTGAAGCCCTTCTTCTTTGCTATTAAATTACTCCTGGGCTTCACGTTCTTCTCAGTTGCGATTGACTGTCAAACTAGATAACAAAAGGAAGTTCAACAATGCTAGCAATATTTTCACATTCATACAAGGTAAGTAGTAGGGGTGGGGAAAGAAATTGATACATCATAGTATTGCGATATTTTCAGTGGCAATACTTTATTGGCAATACTTTAGTGATTAGCAGACGCCAAGTATGGATCTTTTATTATAGATGTGTTGGTCAGTTTGTCTGCTTGACAATCCCATGTTGCAGCAATAAAATTGAAGCGAGATAAACAAACAGAGAAATGTATCTTTTTGCATTAAACAGATGTTGACAAAGTTTCCTTTTGAGGACGTCATTTAAAATTGGGAGAAATTAGAAGTTGGAAAAAGAGTTTTAAATTGCAGTGATGATACCGTATCGGGAGGCGTCTGGTGATTCCCACCCCTAGTAAGTAGTGTACAGCTCCTAAACAATAACAATACATGTCACCTTTTGAATGCACTGGCACCGTATCGGTGTTCGGTGCTGTTGGTACAGACACTTCAATCCGTCTCCCCTGATGTCTCCAATTTTAGATCAAAACATTACCCATGGCGAGTTTTATGGAGTACATTCATTTATAAAACGGGGGGCCAGCTGTTCAGCGTCAAACATATCCACGTGATTTCTGTCTGCCATGGTTTACCTCTTCTTGTTTCCTGAACTCCACCTCCATCTGCTTGTTGCGCGCCTGGTTCTTGCCGATGCTGTGGCCGGTGATGAAGTTGCTGCTGATGTAAGCCAGCTCTGGGTCCTGCTTCCCCGCCTCTTTGATCAGACTGAGAAAGAAATACAGACAGCAAGTGTCAGCGATATGTATAATACGTCGAGCAGTGGCAAAATCTGGTAGAGATCATCATTAATCTCAGAAGCTCTATAGTGGACCTCTGAGTTCTTGATATAACGTGTATTCAACAGGGTCAAGGTTCAAGTTAAACTAGAGTCATTTACTTCACATTCAAGGCCACCAACAACCACATAGGGTTGCTCAATTAAAGGACAAATTGAAGGCAAAAATTAACGTAATACCACGTGTGTACTGAGTGTGACCGCTCTCGGGGATATGTTTTCATGCTTATCAAATTTGACCAGGTTTATCGCGAACTGCTAATAAGCTTATGACGCTTGTCGTCGGGGCACGGATAAAGTAAAAAGAAATCGCTATGTCTACCACTAACAAGGCTCAAAAAAGCCCTACGCTTCCACGCTAGCATAATGAGGGTCCCAACATGTAAAAAGAAGCACTGAGAACGTTGTAATCGTACGGACAGTTCATTAAAAGACAGTACTGTTCACATATACAGTCCACAATAACATATTTTACTTATATCATGCAGCCCTCCAACCACATATGAAAAATGATTTTATCTGTAGTTTACATAAATCAGTATGCAGTACAGCTCTCACGCCACAGAGAAATCAGCCATGAGCATGTCGGAGCCCTACCGATTGAGGACGACGGCGGTGTAACGCCTCTCCACAAAGATGATCCCGCACAGGATGTTGGTGAATGGTGAGGGAAAGTTAGCTTCAGGCCTCTCTTTGACCTCCACCTCCTCGTCCTCGTCCTCATCCTCGGAGTCGCTCCAGGACACGTAGTTGTCCTGGTTGCGGTTGTTGTACCACTCCACGCTTTCAAACTGCTGGCGCTCGAAGGGCTTGTACTCGTGCAGGATTTCCAGCAGACGCAGGACCTTGGGGGTGACGAACTTGAGGTCCAGCGCGGCGGGCGAGAAGTGATCCTCGCACAGGGCGTGCACTTTGCGCAGGATGGTGTCGGTGAAGAGCAGAAACTTGCGGTTGAGGTCCTCTTGCTCGTGTTTGATGTACTTCTGGAGCTCCCGCACCATAATGCCCGCAGCCTTGTCCGCACACCAGGGTCCCAGGACCTGCAGCACGGCCCGGCAGTCACTCAGGACCTGGATGGGACAGAGACCGTGTGATGAGCAGTTTGATTTGTCTTTCTGCCATATCATATTACCTGCATAAGCTGTTGATGTCATTGCATCATTTGATCACATTGTGACTACATGAAACAAATCCCCAAAATAAAATCCACTAAATCTCTATCTAACTAGCTCTGACCTGTTTGGAGATGAACGTGGGATCACGGTCCTCTCTGGCAAAAGAGACGTTGCAGTCATTCAGGAAGTGGAGAGCTTCATCCAGCTCTACCTGCAGAGAGGAAGAGAGGCCACTCTTGTCCACGTAGGGGCCGCAGTCCAGCACCACTTCTCTTGGCTGAGAGGCGTATCTGAAATATAATAAGTTGAATTAATTAATTATATTAATAAGTTAGACGTCAGACTACACAGTTCGTTTTATTTTTTTTGGGGGGACTTTGACTACTTTTTTTGATTTCGTCTTTCCTTCAATGCTGTAATAAAGTTGAGACAGATTCAACATTCAACATCTGTGAGGTGGGAAATGTCAAGTGGAGCCAGACCGAAATTAAGCATTTTCTAAACTATCGGTATTGGCATTTATAATTGCCGATAAATGAATATTTAAAAAATAAAATAAAAATGGACCAAACACCCTTCAACCATCAGAACTTTAATATATTTTGATTTTCCTCTGTTCTGTTGTGACAATAATACAAGTTTACTTCAAAACTGAATAAGCATATTATTTTACTGAGGACTCAAATTACTACAAATAACTAATGTTTGGAAAATCTGTTTTGTTACGCATTTATGGATTTAAAAAAATAAATAAATAGGCCTATATACGTATCGACCGATATATCAGACTTTAAGATTTTTTAAATCACCAAACATTTGTATAGATATCTGCATTAAAATCCTTTATCGGTCGAGCTCTGATGTTGAGATTTAGGAACGAGGTGACGGACGATAATCGTCAAATAGAAAATTAACCTGTGCTACATTGGGGGGGGGGGTTGAATAACACAACTGGACGTCACACAAACAAGCCATTTAAGTGCCACTCCCATCGTCGCACAGCCCTGCGCCGATCGCTTTTGTTGATCTTCATGTGGGCCGAGTCCAAATCAGAATCTGGAGATATTCAGCCATAGAGCCATAGATCTAGCTGCCATTTCATCACCGCCTTTGTATAGCTTGTACTATATACACGCTTGTCGTACCTGTCCAGGACCACAAGGTCAGTGGCAGTTTCAGCATTGCTCTTCAGGATGCTCTCCAGGTTCTGGATCTTGTGCTCCAGTTCTGACGGGTCACACTTCCCATTCAGGATGGAGGCTGTGAGACCCAGGATACGAGGACTGCATGAGCAGCCCTCAAACAGCTGCACAGAGAGAGAGAGAGAGAGAAGAGTGCCAGGTCATTCCCAGTTTTCTTGGACGACTGTTTGCTAGTCCTGAAAAGACAAAAAGACAAAAAAACAACAACAACAACAGCAAGTTCTACTTTGCAAACACAACCTCACCTTCATTATTTCACAGTAAGGGTGGTCTGTGATGGCCAGGTGACAATCGTCAAAAACCACCAAGTTGATTTTAGACAACGGTAAGATTTTCGTCCTCAGAACGTGAAGGAATATGTGGCAAGTCATGACCAGCACCTGCATAGGAGAAAGTTAAGATTGACAGGAAGAGAGAGAACATTATTATTAACATATTATCTACAGTGAGCACGGTGTTATTCCTTCAGACCATGGAATAACATTCATATGTTGTACATGCTAGGAAGCAATCGGTCTGTGCGATGAATGAACACATGCATCGAGATAAGTGTGTGTGTAAGACTGAGACGCCTCTTTGTTTGAGAGTTTGTTTGCTTGTGTGTGTGCGTATGTGTGTGAATAGACCTATTCTATACCATCTATTCTACTTGGTAGTTGTAGTCTTTGAGCGACCGTGAGATAGCGCCTGGATGCGGGCGAGAGATTTATTTTATTTTTATTTATTTTTAATCCAGTGCACTGGTATTTCATTAGTTAACAAGGATTAGAACCAGGGTGTAAAATGAACTTTTACGTCCACAAGCCAAATGACTATTGCATGTTCAAATTTTACCAGCCACTCAATAGATGATCAGTGGTATTTTGGCTGGTAAGTGAAGCCAAATCTACCACTTGCTTATTTTACCATCATTTGGCTGGTAGATGGCTATAATTATGAACCCTGATTACAGCACTTTTTTTTTTTTATTATTGTTTTAACCCCGTTGTCCTCGGGTCAAACTGTCCCGTCTTCCTATATCAGTGTTTTTCTAACTACCCAATTGTAATTACCCAAAATAACATAATTGATTCCACACAGTGCTCTTTGGCAAGTACAAATCTCTACTTTCATTAATGTTAATGGTGTCTTATTCAATTTTATAGCATTTGAAAAAGCATTTTGAAAAAGTATTTTAAAAAGTTAGTCCTAATTTCTGCTTTTCTAACTCAAACATTAGGTATAATTTCCTATAAATGAGGTTCATTGACCATAAATTCCAAAAATAACTGTAAAACTAAAGTTAATAAGTTAGTGTTACGTAATGTTAAAAACGTGACAAACTTTGAAAAAAAAATCAACCAAAAGTGTTGAAAAAAAGGGGATAATAAAGTTAAACACGTTGATAAAAACGTCAACAAAAGAGTTAATTTTTAACACAAGGGTTAATGTCCTCAGAAATTATAACAATTAACAAATTAACGACAACAACCACATGCTGATAGCGGCATTAGCAATACACAACCCGTGTAGTGTAGAAAATATTAATAGGCTGAATTTCAGCATTATTCGATCAAACTTGAATGGTAATAGAGAGGCAGATTCACAGATCCACACTTGACTGTGCTGTGATTAAGAATGTCATTTCCTTATAACTTCTTGTCTCTGGTGTTATTGTAGAAGCCAATGAGAAGGAGCAGCACACCTGATTCTCGGTTATCTCTCGACTCCACCGCTGGTCTGTCCATGCTGAGGTCTCCTCCAGATCTGTGTACTCTCCCACTTGGAGGTCCGAGTGAGTCCTGACTGCAGCTGCTTGCTGAACTACAGACACAACTGGACAATGTAGACCAGAGAGTTAAATCCAAGTCAAATCACGCCATGCAGCATTTGAATATCAAACTGTCAATTATGATGAACAATGACTCAGGTGATTCTGGTTTTTCAAAATGTATTTTATATTTCCCACAAGTAAAACAGTAAAAGCACACACAAACTTCCGTGGCACATAAAAAACAAACAAGATTGCAGGTACCTGTGTTCACCAGAAAAACAGTCCTCTTCGCATGTTCTTGGTAATGTCCACGGATTTGGTGGGAGAGCTCTTTTGTTAGAAGTACTGCAATAAAGGTCTTCCCTGAGCCAGTATTCAAGCAGACGATAGTATTATGTTCAAGAGCTGCTTCAAGAAGTTCTACCTGTGGACAGAGGTACGGGTACAAAGATGGTGAGCTGATGAGGGAAAAGTGTCAACTAAAACAAATAACACCACTCAATAAAAAATAAAAGAACGTCCATGAATAGCTCTAAATCTGACATTTTTTCCATCACAATAATGCCCTAAGGCGGATTTATGGTTGTGCAGGGCTCTACGCAGAGCTTACGCAAGTGGTCTACGACAAGTTGGAGAAACAAATGCCGTTTTTCCATTACATGGTATGTCCTTGACTCTATGACGCCTTTTTGGGTTTTCCATTATGAACAAAAGTCCCTGGTACCAGCCAACAGGAACTGTTTTTAGCACCACCTCAGTCGAGGTTCCAAGCGAGCCGAGGCGACACCAAAAGGTGGCGTAAAAACCTGCAGGCTGCTGATTGGTTGGAGAGAATCGTCACTAATCACTGCATCGTCCTTGCTCGCAATGGGGGGGGGGGGGGGGGGGGGGGGGGGGGGGGGGGGGGGGGGGGGGGGTCATGAACAAACCCGCCATTCGTAAAATAGTTCAGCCAGCAGTGTTAATTTTTTTGTCTCCTTCAGCTTCTTTTGAAACTAAAATTGTCTTGTGGCCCCATGCCAAGATTCAAAAGCAACACACCTTAAACGTTCTCTCTGTGTGTGTGTGTGTGTGTGTGTGTGTGTGTCGAGTTAGTCCACAGCAGTTTCCTGCGGCGTCCCTGTGACGACCAGCCGCGTGAGGCGGCGGTACTAAACCTGCAATGGAAAAAGGAGGACAGGGCACCGTGTCCAAGCTGAGCCGAGCAGAGCTGATACTAGCAGTGGGTAAGCGCCAAAAGGCGTCTCCCTGTGCTTTCTGACTACAGTCGGAAATCTCTAGCAGGAGGTAACCCTCCCCTCGATTTGATGTTTATGGAGAAGGAGACCATGGAAATTAAGTGAGATGGTACAAAACCCAGCTATGTGGACTATTCACACTCCGCGTTGCCGTTACGTGGAGTTACATTTCTGGAGAGGTGCCCGTATCTACGCGTACTTGTGTATCTACTTACGGCATAAAATTAACCCAGAGCTATAAATCTGGACTAAGCCTGTACTACAGTACATCAAGCACCTAGTAAGCACTGCCTTCTTACCTGATATTTCCTTGGTGTGTAGATGTTATCATGGATAGCCTCCTGCTGCCATGGCAGACCAAAGAAAGGCCCCATGGGTGAAGTGGCAGGGGTGACAAGCTGTAGGCCTGCCATGCTTCAAAGAGGTGGAGGTGGGGGGGCTGGGCTCCTCCAGTCGTCCACTTTATCTCATTTCATCGTCCTTCTTTTCAGAATTTCACTGGCAGGAGAGATAAGGATACTGGGTTAATGTACTGTATACTGCAGATACGGTGGATAGCTTTTCTTACTCTTCCTTAAGAAAGCTGAAAAAAGCCTCATCAGCAAAGCCAAGGGTGAGAAGGAACACATCAGCCACACAGCAGCCTGCAGCATGGGAGGTTTCTGGCACAGATAACTAATTACAACATCTGGAACAATGTTGTCTAACAAGATCATCCTTAACAGGTTCAAGAGCTAGTTTCTTTGACCAGACAACGTCTTTTCACCAACTTGTTACAGTCACAGCTTTATTGGAAAATGAGAAGAGCTTGTTGAGATTTTTTTTAGACATTGGTGCTGCTCAGAAACTATCGACCCGTATCCTGGACATGGAGAACTCAACCCCAGACTTGGTAGTTTTGGGGTTGGGTGATTTTAAACATGAGGAAAAGGAAGCACATCTTTACTGCCGCGAGGCGTGCGAGAGCTCCCTTTGGAGAGTCGGACCACAACAAGTCTCTTATTCACATGCACCGCCGGAGGCAAGACTATAGTCAGGCAATGGTCCCCTTAAAGGGGCGCTATGCAGTTTTGGCCATTTCTTTGCTGTTTTCTTGCAGGTTTCTTTATATAGACCCCAACTACAGGTTACTCTATAGAGCTCCCTCCTAAAGGTTTCTTTATATAGACCCCAACTTCAGGTTTCTCTATAGAGCTCCCTCCTACAGGTTTCTCTATAGAGCTCCCTCCTACAGGTTTCTCTATAGAGCTCCCTCCAACAGGTTTCTCTATAGAGCTCCCTCCTACAGGTTTCTCTATAGAGCTCCCTCCTACAGGTTTCTTTATATAGACCCCAACTTCAGGTTTCTCTATAGAGCTCCCTCCTACAGGTTGCTCTATAGAGCTAGAGCTTCCACCACAGAGGTTTCTCTAATATGATTCTCTGATACAATGCAATTGTATTGTGCTGGGATCAAGAGCATCCACTGGGATAACTGTGAGATACAGATCCGTCTCAGCAGTCAAATCAAAGGCCGGGAGCTTCCGTCCCTTTGCTAAAATCTACACCATTAGACCGCGGAAAAAAAGATTCTTCTTGACTCATGTCTCCCTGCAAACCCTCTTTTCTTTTAAAGTCATCCCTCGTTTTAAAATACAGAAATGTACCAGAACTAAGACAGCCGGGTTGTGCAGCAGCACTCACCCAGAGACCGTCCGTGCCCTTAACTCCAACATCACCAATGTGCCGTTATTATGCCCATCTACAATAGAATGAAAAGGTCTTTTCAGACAGTCAGTGACACTACGCCTGTGTCATTGCTTGGATCCGCGGGGTCTCACTATAGTATTCACTATATTGAAGTATAGTATTCACTATATAATAGACAGGCAGACACACACTTTGCGAGCTTCTGTGCACCACCGTTTCCCCGCTGGTGCAACTGAATGCCATTAGTTGACTGTGTAAACAAATAGCTAAATAGCTAAAGCTAGCCAAATTAGCAGAGATGTAAGTCTTTAGCCTAATTCACAAACTACAAAGGCTAACCAATACATCCAGTCTTGTGCCAATGCTTTGCATGCAAAAGCTCTAATGTTTGTGTCCTGATAACTGTTATACATTTTCGGGAAACTCACTAGCCGCAATAATCAGTCTCTTGTCTTTTTTACTCTTTTCGACATTCTATACTATGATTTTTTTACTTTTTCAACATACTATACTATGTCTTTTTTACTAATTCAACATACTATACAAATTCTTTTATGCTCTTTTTGACATTCTATACTATGATTATTAAATTTTTTTCAAAATACTACACTGTCTTTTTTTCTCTTTTTGACATACTATACTATGACTTTTTTTCTCTTTTTGACATACTATACTATGACTTTTTTAGACATACAATGTCTTTTTTACTTTTTCGAAACATTGTACTATGAATTTCCTTTTTCGACATACAATGACTTTTTTATACTTATTTCGACTTTTTTAACATACTATACTGTCTTTTTTACTTTTTCAACATACTATACTATGTCTTTTTTTAGAAATATTATACTATGACTTTTTTTACTTTTTTTGACATACTATACTATGTCTTTTTTAGAAATATTATACTATGAGTTTTTTACTTTTTTTGACATACTATACTATGTCTTTTTTGGGGTTTGAATCCAGGTAATTCTGCCATTCATTTGCGCTGTGCCTCGTGTTTTTTTTAAACATTTATTTAAAATGACAAATGATACGCTCTAAAACGTCCCCGTTGCAACACTGAACAAAAACACATTAACAAAAATAATCAAAGGACTTTACGTTTCATATGTTAAGTTTGTATTTTTATACATTTTATTTATCGGACCCTTAACATATTTTGATGTTCCTCTGTTCTGTGACAACAAGGCATTATATTGTTTTAGTGAGAACTCATAAATAACAACAAATAACAAATATTTGGGAAAACTGTTTGTTTTTAACGCGTTCCTGTTTTATTTATATATATATATATATATAGGCAGATTTTTAAATAACCAAATATTGATATGGTCGGGCTCTAGCTCCAAATTAATGTGACTTAATGTTTTTATTTATTCTTATTTTGTGCAAGTTTACCAAACCAAATCCTACATATGTCAACATGGCAACTAAGTATTGAATGTGGTTTGTTTTAGGGCAGCGGGATATAAGGAAAATATGCAATATCGTTGTTGAATATCACAATAACGATATTACTTGCGATAAATCAACAGATGGTATACTCAGATCTGCTGCTATCAGTATTCTTCTAAAACACAACAAACTCCTTGTTGATTGTGAAACAAATGAACGGAAATCATTTCAAACACTTTGATTGAACAAATTAAACATTGAATTACACGTAAAAGGCACCATTAAAAAAAAGGACAGTAACATTTTAAAAAACAGTTTTTTACTACTATGTTCTTTCAACAAACACAAATCTTAAAGCTGAAATAATGCCGTAGGAAATATACTTACAGGCAATAACAGACTTTCTGGATGCGCAGACAACACTTAATCTGGGCTTCATGATAAAATATCTCTTAATCAACTCCTGATGCTCCCCCGCATTTCGTGGAAAACGGACCTAAAACAGCAAAAAAAACAGAGAACACGGTTATAATCTTGCCTTTCAGACATGGCACAGACGTATAGGCTATATAACAACAAAAGGGTTATATAACCGTGTAATAAATGACAATCAAAAAGTTATTTGGGCTGTAGATAGCAGTAATACACCAGAATCTCTTCACTCACGATAAATATAAAATATAGAGGAAGCATCCTAGTTAGAGCTCGGCAAAATATTGATATAACGTCATTGATATATGAGACTAGATATTGTCTTACATTTTAGATATTGTGATATTTAAGTTGTATATTAGTAAGATATCAGTGTCTTTTCGTGGTTTTACAGGCTGCATTACAGTAAAGTGATGTCATTTTCTGAAGTGTTTAGCTTTTCCTTCTATTTGCCAATACTCACTTAGTCATTATGTCCACATTATTGGTGATTATTTATCTAAAACCTCATTGTGTACATTTTCCGTGAAAGCAACAAAAGTCAACCCTAAAATATGACAACATTGACACAAAATATCGTGATATTTGATTTCATCCATATCACCCAGCATTAATCCAAGCAAGCTTGGCTTCAACAGAGACTGCATGTGTTACTGCTTCTGTTACTCCTGTGCTGACTCTGTGGCACTCAAAAGTAAAACATCTCACCTCGACACAATTGGGAAGCGCCAGGGATTGTGGCTGGGACCTCCGCTCTGCAAAGACAAAATGCAGAGAGCAAAATGAGAACGGTATGGTAGTGCAGGGTGCTAGATGCTGAAGAAGGTACATTGAGCAAGGTGGAAGAAGGATCCATTGGCAGATGAAGACCACGGGCCACCAGGGGCCACCAGGGGCCACCAGGGGCACCAGGGGCACCAGGGGCCACCAGGGGCCACCAGGGGCCACCAGGGGCCACCACGGCACACGCAACCCGACTGAGTACTGCTAAGCCCCACAGCTGTAACCAATCGCAGCAGTCAGCTTTGTGAAGCAAAAAGATCTCTCCAGTGGAGTGGTTCCCATTTGCTGGTGACTCAGAACATAACGCAACCTGATGCTAATCTTAGGAGCTTCAATCAAGCAGTTTAATCAAATCTGTCCTCTTTATTTGTTGGTCTGAGCCGAGTCACTACCCGATGTGAGTCGAGTGAAGATGTTAGTCGTGCATGCTCAGATTCAAACGGTTTACGGCATAACCGTCATACTGGAAGTTGTGAAATCCATAAAATAAACTTCTCATTACAAACAATAACAGAAGATGAAAATCATTTCAAAAGCGTTTTAACTATCTATGATTGATTGACTGCTAACGTTAGCTCAAAACACCGTTCAACTGACTCCTTGTTGTGTTTGATGCTAACTCGTAGCTAGCAGTGAACCAACTTCGTTAAGCAGATCCATATTTACGGTATTGGCATTACAGAAGTCTCTCGTTAGCATCTTGTAGGCTACTTGTCGCAAAGTGACGCATAAGCGACTCAAGTCTGCACTCGACTCACATCGGGAAGTGACAGTTACCATCATCATACTGTCGCCGACAGGACTAACACGTTCATCTGCGGCTAAGAGATAGAGTATAGCCTACATGCAGTTTTAACATGCAAAAGACATTTCTTAAAACATTTTTTATTAATATAGGTTTCACTGATAATATTAGGCTAATCGGTCAAATATCCTGTTGTCGGTTAACATCACTACCAACAGGACTAGCAACCTTAACCATAGAGTTTTGTTATGTAGGCTTAAGTTACAAAAAAAGTGTTATTTTGGCCAGTAAAACATATGCTTGGCCGGTGAGTCAAAACGTTAATTTTGCAAAGAGTCTGTCAGTGATGTGTCGGTGCTTTGCTAATAACAATGACTGATAAAAACAATTAATTTTGTATAAATTCGTCACAATACACTACTCAAATTGTACCTTAACCCTTGTGTTGTCCTCGGGTCAAAATAACCTCGTTTCCAAAAGGTTTTTATATCAGAAATATGAGTTTTTTTACAAATTAGCCAGAATAACATGGAGGCATGAACCTTATGCATGCATCATTCTTTGCACAATTGGTAACTTTCATTGAATTTTGGGTGTTTAATACAACTTCATAGCATTTGAAACAAATGTTGAAATGGTTTCAAAACGTAGTCTGACCCTATCGGTCAAGATAATTTGGAATTCTTGTTTTTTTTTTGTTTTGTTTATTTTTTAGGTGTAATGTCGTTTAAATTAAGTATGTTGATCATGAATTTAAAAAAATGCATTGAAAGTGCCAAAAAAAAAATTTTTTTTAATCTTTTGACATAAATTCCTGGTGGACGGGAGGACAACACGAGGGTTAAAAGCTTTCATAATGCAGCAAAATCATCAGTAACGACTCCTAAACAGCTGAAAAGGTAGGGAAAAATAACCTCAATAAATACTAAAATAAATCTCTCTCTGAGAGTACACACAGGGACCGGGGAGAGAAACTAAACTCCAAGCCACAGAGATCCAGTCAGAAGTAGGGATGGGAAGGAATAATCTTCTCCCAGATCGAGTGATTGAGCATCAGTTACTCGAGGGGAGACTGATTCCTCGTGGAAGAGAAATCTATTATTAGAACGCATCTAAAAGAGCAAAGCAGCAGCAACAACCATGCTCAGCCATGGATCGGATGCATGAGGCTTATTTTCAATTAAAACAGTCACAGTTTAAGGGCTGTGCTGAATAGTTCGAAGCTTGATTCAGAACGGCATTCGAATGCTAATTTTAACAGGCGAGCACAGACGTAGTTAGACGAGCTGAACATACAAATACACTCCCAAAGTCCAGACTCTCAGACTTTGCTGTGCAATAAATTGACATTAACAACTTAATTGTCTATCAGTCAAAATGAAACATATCTATGGATTACTTTTTCAGACAAAATAAAGTTGTGAACGACTCCCAGGACACATCTTTTGGTTATATCAGTCATGTGACCCAGATCATATTATAACCCAAGTACACTGCCTGTGAAGTAAACTACGCCCCTTTATATTGTCATAAAACATTTTTTTTTTTCTTAACCCTGTGTTGTCTCCCTGTCGACCGTGCGCTTGTTGTCCTCATCTTTCTTGCCTAAAGTAGTAATTTATTGCTTAATTGTGTGTACATGTTCTTAGCCAACTTCTTTATAACTTATCAACTTATTATGAACTTAGTCATGCAGGCCTATCTGTAACTGATGTTTTGTATTGTCATGACAGGTCTCTTTGGAGAATGAGACCGTGTCTCAATGGGACTAGCTGTGTTGATCGATTGATTGATTGATTGATATCGTTATTTTCAACATGCAATAGAAAGTACATACAAATAAAATAAAAATAATAATAAAAATAAATAATAAAACTATGTTTAAAAACATTAAATAAAACACGTATTACAATTTAAAAACATGTGTAAATAAACAAATGAAAATGTAATAATTGTTACAGGTCTAAGAGCATGTAGGACAGAACGATGTGAGGAAGAGGAGCTCAAGACTTAGGTCTGGATCGTGGTAGATCATTGTACAGCACAGGTATGGAAACTTGTGTTAGTTGGGTTTCGGTTGTCAAAATAAACATAATATAGTAAGTAATAACTAGACTTATATTAACTAATACTGCTTTGTACTACAATGTGCAGACCAGAAAGATTGATTTTGTTGTTGCTGTCACCAAAACTGTTGTAGAAATGAAGAGAGCGTGGTGAAAGATGCATGACTCCCAACTCTGTCAACCAATGACGCAACACTGACGCCTGGTATGTAACCCGTGGCAACACCATAAGTCCCCACATCAGCAGGCGGCGTCGACAGGTGTCACCACAGCGTGATGTGCAGCACCACATTGAGATACACCAACACCGAAGTCCTATAGCCGAGAGTTAACATTTTCCACAAAAAGCCACATCCCGACTACGGGCCGCAACTCACCGTTATTTTCACTGTTGATTACTACGGAAGCAAATAAGAGACATAAGTCTCTGAACTTTAACAACCAATAAATACTTATTATTTAAAATATTTTATTTTGAAAAACACATTTAATTGATTTTTCCTGAATTCACCTCTTTGACATTTGAATATGACTAACTCTTGATTTCCATTTTGAAAAACGTGAATTTCGAAAATTATTTTTCAATGGTCACAAATTCAGAAAAAAAAAAAAAAAAAAAAAAAAAACTTGATTTACAGAATTTCAGGAATAATGGTATATATGCAGTATATGGCATATATCAATAGGAATCAGTTTATGTCAGTCAGAAGTGGTATGACAATAAAACGAGTGAAACTGTTTATAAGATAAGATAAGATAAGATAATTTGTTTATTAGTCCCCAATGGGGAAATTACTGCACTACACTCTGTGTACACACTTTTGTTAGTACTCACACACAGGCCTGAAAATACACACACATGCTCAGGACCTATACATGCACTATACATGGAGAGATGTCAGAGTGAGTGGGCTGCCAGCTGAACCAGCACCCTGAGCGGTCGGGGGGGGTACGGTGCCTTGCTCAAGGGCACCTGGCAGTGCCCAGGAGGTGAACTGGCATCTCTCCAGCCACCAATCCACACTCCCAACTTTTTGGGTCCATACGAGGATTTGAACCAGTGACCCTCCGGTTCCCAACCCAACTCCCTATGGACTGAGCTACTACCACCCCCTTAAGTGCCATAATTAAGGTTTTTAAATGCTCCTTATTATCTATGTAAAGGACTTAAAGTGCCTTGTTGCTGAGATGAGCTGTCCAAACAAAGCTGCCCTGTCACAAGACTGCAGAAGGGAAGCAGCATGCTGCATGACTTTGTAACTCACACTATGTAGTAGTTCTTTTAAAAATTATATTTAAATTATTTAAAAAAAA
>NC_048426.1:23343914-23346952 GCF_013103735.1 Etheostoma cragini | reverse complement strand
AAAAAAAAAAAAAAAATGGTCACCCTGTGTTGAGCTTCGTTCAACAACCATATTGTAATTTCCATTTTTATGGATGAAATAAACTTGACATGTATCGGTTCATGTGACTGTCCGGTTTACAGTCCCCTAACAGGATGCTAGGTCCAACGCAGACTGACCGACAGGGCAACAAAATGAAGAAAAAAGACTTACCAAATCTATTCAAACATTACGACATATCAAATTGCAATAACATTCATAAAAACTAAAATGTTGGTCTGAAAGGGGCTTACATAACGTCAGTTTTAATGACTGAATCTTTAACACCTGTGGGCTCATATCAACATGCAACATATAACATACAATAATAACATATAACATATAGTCATACAAAGAGGAAAGTGTACCTGGCAGCTAGCCCACATCAAGAAAGACATACATGCAGAAAACAATAGCCAGATTAATTTATTTTCACTGCACCATATCCAGTGGCTGTTGTTAAATATGTAACCTAGTGCCGGTATGACATTTATTTCTACAATTCTCTGTGTTTATACGTCGTTAGCAGCTTTCTCTCTCAATATGTAAGCAAGTAGCCTACGACAATTAAAAGCCATTACACTTGACCATTAAGTTAACTGGCAGAGACCATGCTGAGTAACATTAGCTAGCTAGTTAGCAACTAGGCAGCTCATTTTCTGCCAAGCATAAACGTTATAATGTTAGCTAACTAGCCGAGTTAATGATAATAACAATGACGTCAACGCAACGCAATTTGATGATATTTTAGGAAATGCTCGCCTGAGATATCATGATTACAACGAGCAACAAAGCCTCTCGAGATCCTTGGCCTCATTATTGGTGGCAAAGTACGAACCGCAGACGCTAGCTTAACGTTTCATTTACAAACACCTGGATGCTAACGTGTTAGCTTATTTACGTTACGTTATCTCAGCTGATATCATGTCGTAAAGAATAGTTTGGTACACATAACGTCTCTGATAGACTACTAGCCTTTTAGCATAGCGTTACCAATTGGCAAAGACTCGCATAACTGCAATGAAAACCCATTTTAGCAGCTTTCAGCAGGCTAAGTTAACGGTTAACTTCACGTTAAGCTAGCATGGATAGCAACGGTTCTCTAGCTACATCCAACCGATCGATGCTGTCAGATCGATGACTAATTTAATGCCCAAGGGCATGTGGCGGTATGTCTGAATGTGTGTGCCTGGCCCCGACAGTTGTAACGAGCCAAACTGAAACATGGCTTCACCGAAAATGTAGCTGTCAGCCAGACGGTTTTCTAGCTAGCTAGCTAACTAGCTAGCTAACTAGCTAGCTAGCAAGGCCAACACATGCACAAGAGTAACGTTAACGTTATTCCAGAGAGAGAAAAAAACATATAATTCGCTACATAATCCCACCTGATGAATGCTTTTCAATTGATGGAATGGGCTATAAAGACGTGAAATCATTCGTTGGATATCCCCACTGCCATTCACTCTTGCTGTCCCGATTTGGTGGCTACTCGTTCGCGGTGGGACCACTTCCTTTCACACGGGCCTCTGCTACGTCAAAACGTCAACGTAACCTCCGTAAGGGCAGGGCACGTACCATGTGCGTCATTCTACTAAAGTGAAAGAGAATCCCTGCGCTTCGAATGTGCGTAACGTGGTAAAAGTGTGGAGGTCTCTTCTTCTGCTGTCACTGGCCTCATTTTAGGGAAGAGAGAAGAAACCCCCTTTATATTGGATTGTATTAAATTGTCATTACCTAAATTCCCTATTTTTTTAATCAAATGAAACTCCATCAATCACAAAATAGTAAAGTGCACACCAAGTACATAAATAACATTATAATAGAACAGAGCGAACAAAAACTTATCACATGAATTTGACAGAAGGACAGACGCAATCCACATAATACACTAGAGTTATAGTATAGTTGTGGAATAGAGGTGTTGATTAAATTAGAAGTTTTAGCATGAGGTTGTAGTTAGTGTGCTGTGAACTACTGTTATATAACTAGCCTACATGTTAGATACTCCTCTGACAGAGCGGTGTCTAATGTGTAGTTATGTAGTTTTAGGTGCTTATTATATATGTGTGTATATACAGTATAAGTATATATGCAGTATACATTATATACTGTATATATGCTCAATATAATAATGCTACAATATATAAATATATAGTATTTTTTCAGTAGTTGTTCTAGCATTTTTATCTTTACTATCCTGTTCTTATTCATTATTGATTGCATATTTGTTATATTTTCTGTAGGTGGGTATGTCCGTGTATCATGCTGCTGTAACAGAGAAATTTACCAATTTGGGATTAATAAAGTCTATCTATCTATCTATCTATCTATCTATCTATCTATCTATCTATCCATCCATCCATCTATCTATCTATCCATCCATCCATCTATCCATCCATCTATCTATCCATCCATCTATCTATCTATCCATCTATCCATCTATCTATCTATCCATCTATCCATCTATCTATCTGTCTATCTATCCATCCATCCATCTATCTATCCATCCATCCATCTATCCATCCATCTATCTATCCATCCATCCATCTATCTATCTATCTATCTATCTATCCATCTATCTATCCATCTATCTATCTATCTATCTATCCATCCATCTATCCATCCATCTATCTATCTATGCAGCCCTCCTGAGGTTGGTGACGGTGTTACATGTTGTCCTCTAGGTGGCAGCATTACTCCACCTTGCTGTTCTGTTAGGCCTGAATTCCTTGAACACGTGGAAAATATGTATTGTTTTCTTTCCTGCAAAGGCCTGCAGGGTTTATGGTGGGCTGTAGTATAGTAGAGGTGGGTTTTCAATATAGTTTTAATAATGTAAACAGAGTGATCTTATTAAACATGATTAATAAGAAGTGAAAAGAAAACACACAAGAGACAAATGGTTTAAAACATGGCATTTATTGCACTTGAATGGTGCTGTTGAAACAATTAGAACAATTGTGGTTCCAATACAAAAGCTAATATGCGTTTACTAGGTCAGTTCTTTCGGGTGGGGGGGG
>NC_048426.1:23339556-23343904 GCF_013103735.1 Etheostoma cragini | reverse complement strand
TCCTGTGTCCATGGTCACTGCAGACACAAACACACACATCACTCAGTCTACTGCATCCTTGTAAAGAACTTAAACTGCCTTCCATCTTTCCTAAAGTACTCCTCCAGACTCTGAGGGATTACCACAGTTTTTGGGGACTTTACCCAGCTGTAGAACTCATGCTGTTTGAGGTTCCGGGCCTAAAAAATAAAAATGGCACTAATTTACAGAGGGTCCAAATCCAATTAGGTGAAAGAGTTTCGCCGTAGGCTACTTAAAGTACTCATATTATGAAAAAATAATGTAGTTCTTCTGGGGTTTGGGGTGTTATTTTGTGTCTCTCATGCTTCTACACACATACAAACTTTAAAAAAAAAAAAAAACTACCCTTGCTGTTTTGAGTGAGATCCGGTTTCTGAGTGTCCTCCGTCTTCCGTCTCCAGGTGAGCTGTTCAACATCTGCACAGCTTTCTACGTCACTAGAGACGAGGTGGCTAACCTTGGCGTGCTAGCGCTAGCATGCTAGCTCGTTCTCAACGGCAAAACACTGCTCCAACACACACTAGTTGACCGCAATCTCCAAAAGAACTACTTCCTGTCCCTGTTCTACTTCCTGTCCCTGTTCTGCAGGTATTCCACAAGTGTCCTTGGTCTAGAAGAAGTCTCCCAGCTGATCCTGCCTTGGACTGACCAAAGCTGGAGAAAGAGTTAGCTGATGAGATCTTACCGAGCTACTGAGCATGTGCAGCTCCCAACAAAGATGGAATAGAAGTGAGATGTCTCACTCTGGAGCTAAAACAGAGACCTAAACACGCAGGGTGAAAACATGATGCGCAGCAATGTGTAGTACAACAACAACATGGTGTTTTATGAAAATGAAACCATGTAAACCGATTCTGGAACATCCTTCAATTACAACTATGGAACCTGAAGATGAGCAGAATATGGGCGCGTTAAGCAGCCTGAAGTTTGTGCTTGTGCGTCGGTGTGTGCGTCGATGTGAATGGGCCGCCATGTGTGTGTGCGCGTGGGGAGTGTGTGGTGTAGCGAGTGAGAGAGTGACGGCGACTCTAGAGTGAGAGAAACAAAGTGTCTCCGCTGTGCTTTCTGACCATAGTGGGGGAGTGACACCTGTAGCAGGAACAGTTAACCCTCTCCTTGACTTCATGCTGTTTATGGAGAACAACCATTTCATTTACCGTCCAGGATTAGGATTAGATTCCTAATGGAATCGTTTCTTTATTGGAATAGTTTGGAATTGTTTAGAATTTGATCCTCCAGTTTCCAAATTTGACACAGTATTGGTTTCCGAAGCTACCGCAGTACTTCAGGCCGTGTGCTGTGTTGCAGCCATTGAGTACAGTAAGCAGTGCTCTTAAGAGTGTCCTTATTTTATGTAGAAAAAGCCCAGGAAAATTCTAAATCCCCATCAAATTGTTCTGTTGTGGCCAGGATGGCTCGGTTGGTTGGTGGAGGTTTACTCCTCGACGCAGCGGCCTTGGGTTTGACTCAGACCGGCGGCCCTGTGCTGCATGTCATTCCCCCCCTCTCTCTCTTCACCTTCATGTCTTCAGCTGTCCTGTGAAAATAAAGGCCTAAGAATGCCCCCCCGCCCCCAAAAAATGTTCCAGGGTGTCCTCTAGCTCACCCAGTAAGAGCGTGCTGAGTCCTGGCTGAGTCCTTGGCAGCGACCCAGGTTTAAATCCAACCTGTGGCCCTTTTTTCTCCCCCTTTTCCTGTCTATCCACTGTCACTATCAAATGCAAGGAAAAGCCCCCCAAAAACCTTTAAAAAATATTCAAATGTTCCTCTTCTCTGTGAAATAAGCATGTGATCCATTTCAACTCGACCCCTAAAAGAATCGTAATAGAGCCGGAATCGAAAGGAAGAATTGAAACTGGAATAGTTGATAATTAAAATGATGCCCAACCGTACTTAGAAGAGACATTAGCAGGGAAGTTAACCGCCTGTAATAACAACCTCAAAACTAACCAGCCCTTGGTTGAAGTGAAGACTAATTTCCTCACTAAGTGTCCCATTTCCACACTAAACAGTAGGCAACTTCTACGGTTTTGAGTATGTAGTTTCCTGTAGTCAATATGCAGACTAAACACACTTGATATTTGTCCCTTAAAAAGTGTGTTTAGCCTCTGCAATAATTTACAAAAGCATACTGAAATGTAATGCCGCCAGAATTACCTTCTTTTACCACCATAATGTGGAACTATTGTTAATGAACAGATCTGAAAAGTTGCTAAATCAGCAAATCTATCAGCACAATTAATTAGTTTTACTCTTTTACTAAAGTACTGCACTACAGTATGTACAATTTTGAGGTACTTTACTTGGTATTCCAAAGATTGATTGACATCCGCCGGTGCATAGTACATCATTTCTGACTGCCAAAGTAAAAAGACTTCCTGTAAGGTAGCTGGTAAAACATTTGGCATGTAGTTTATTCCCAACGTGGGGTTCAAGGACCCCCAGGGATCCATTAAGGGATTCCAGGGGTCCCCATTTAAAAGGGGAATCATTGAATTTTACTATAAAAGGTCCTTGCACACCTGAAATGTCCGTATGCATTTGTTCTTGCACACTGAGCATTGATCAATAGAGGTCGTATTCATAACACAAGGTTTATGGGCTGGGTCTGGATGGGGGTCTGGATGCGGACCTTGGCTCCAGCCTTTGAGAAACGCTGCTTTATGCACTTAGTAAATATTATGGCGTTGGGACACAGCTCTAGTTCTCACAAGGATAAAAGTACAAAAACACATGGGCACACGCACTCGAGCTGGGACTGGGATGCAGCGTTGGGGCGATGAGCCGGGCTGTTGGAATGAATGGCCCTCCGTCAGCGGGTGGAGGAGCTGTAGTCACAGAGCAAACTGAGACTTCACAGGTTAGACTGGTGTGGATGAACAAACAAGGGTCTCCACCTAGTCATAGTGCTTAAAATCCAGACAATATTTCAAAATAACATACAGAAAGATATTTCATTGTAAAGCATTCTCTTTCCATCGACAGGCTCAAGCATAGCTCAGTCACATAAAACATTTCTTCGTCATAAAACATCTTAAAAATCCAATATGAGCCATAAAATATTACAAATACATCATCTGCCTCGACTATTATACAATATAGAGCTGTGGGAGGGGGGGTATAAGAGTTGAACTAGACTTTACTATGCGTTAAAAACAAGCTTTCCATTACTGGTGAGTTGTGTACTTTGTGTATGAGCACTTCCACCACTATCTTTGGCAGTTTGTATCATTTTTCAAAAGCGCAACGGATCAAAATTCCCCTTCATTAGTTATCTTTACAGTGATACAGGCACAAAAGCTCAAACATATTGGCTGCATCGTATTATTTCATATTCTTTTCTTCAGTTTCCTGCTTCAGCGTCACTATCTCCAGTTTATATGAACAGATTAAAGTAGTTTTACTTTTAACATCTTCTTAAATGGCTATTCAGAGAGGCAGCGCTGCATGTACTGTGTGTGTATATATATATATATATATATATATATATATATATATAAACAGTATGTATATATATATAGTGTGCTATACAGTCAAGTCAGCATTGTCGGCTTTGCACATAAATAAACCACTAACTTCTACAGTGTCTTTAAAACACAATATTAGGGCGACAGTAAGGAGAAATATGGCCATGTTATGAGAAGGAAGTTGTAATTTTGAGAAAAACTTAGAATGTTACGCAAATAAAAAATAAAGTAAATTGTCAATATTTGGAGAATTAAGTCACAACTTTTTTTAAAAAGTCTTAATACAAAGAAATAGATAAGTTGTAATAATAATAAGTCATGAATCATGTTGTGAGAAAATAATACGTCTTGATTCTACAAGGAAGTTATGACTTATTTCTTCTGACAGTTATGCCAAAATTGCACACTTATTGTCATGGCACTGACTTCAAATCTAAAAAAAAAAATATTTTCCTCATCTAATTGCAATCAAATGTGCAACTGTTGGGAGTTTTTCTTTTTAAATGTGATTTTTTACAACTGTGAAACTCAACTTAAATCTTACAACCTTATTAATGACACATTAAGACACTTTATCTTGTTAAATTACAATTTTATCCTCGTAACATTATGAGTTTTTGTCAATATATTGCAATTTCCTTTCCCCCACGCAGTGGCCCTAATACATTGATTACTTCAAGCCACATCGAAAGCTAAAAAGCTAAAAACTTAAAAGGTTCTAGTAGTTTGAAACACACATCTTTTAAATGCCTTCACTTGATCTGGAGTACAGTCCGTGTAATGAAAAGGAGAGGAGTGGCAGTTGAGCTGTAAGAGTGTGTGTGTGTGTGTGTGTCTGTGTGTGTGTGTGTGTGTGTGTG
>NC_048426.1:23338122-23339456 GCF_013103735.1 Etheostoma cragini | reverse complement strand
ACTATGCGACGCCATCACTAACAGGGACGTTGTAGAGCGTCCTCTGGTGGACAGACTATACAACACCATCACTAACAGAGGCACAGAGCCGCTGCAAAATAGTAGTGCAACAGAAAACTCAGATTGGACAGATAGTCTAGCTAGCTGTCTGGATTTACCCTACAGAGGTCTGAGGACCAGGTGTTTGTGGAGTTTCCCGTGGCACCGGAACAATCCCGGAAGTGAAACGTCAAGGATATAGACGGGTAGAAAAAAAATTCAACCTGTGGCAACATTTAAAAGTAGCCCAATTGGCCTGGCAACCCTGAAGAGGATGCAGGCATTTCACATAAAGAGGAAAAACTATATTTGAGCGTTACTTCAGGATTGTTTTCCTACTTTAGTGTAATGTCATAAATGGGTTTATAACACAGGATTCATTTTGTTTTCTTACATTTCTGTGGCCAAACAAATGTGAAAGTAGCTTTTTAGTTCTGGTTTCACACTCATTATTTGGAAAAAAGGTCCAAAAATCTCAAAGTATTTTATAAAGCCTTGTACAGCTGTATTTCCTGGGCCTGCTCTCTCTTGTTGAGACCTGAACTGATGGATTTTGTCTTTTCAGGAGTGACAGTAAAAGTTGCAACAGACCGGATGAAAGCCAGATCCCTCCAGTTCTCCGTCACAGAAAGGGGGCTCGCATCACTCAGTCCACGGTTGGTTTCCTTATCTATCGAGACATTGCCTTCCTCTGATCCATGTTCTCTCTGATGCTGTATACTGAGAGTGTTTTTCTTGTATTTGTTCACCGCCCACAGGACAATCAGACAGCCGGGACTGCGGCGACCAGGGAAGCTGACAACGGAGACTCTGATTTCTGGTAAGAGCTTTGCCCTCCCTTCTTAAATGATACTTCATCTATATTTACATAGCACTTTTCTAGACACTTGAAGATGCTTTAGAGTGTTGGTTAAATAGATACACAAACAGACAAGGTACATAGACAAGGTCACATGACAGACAAAAGAAAAAGAAAACACATAGGTGCAGAGACAAGCCGAGGCAAGCCAGAGAAGTGGGCCATGAAAAGGAGGGGACAAACTGCAAGTTCAGAAAGGTGAGTTTTGAGGGCCTGGTTGAAGGATTGTAGGGTGCTTGACTGATGTGGTTGGGGGGGGAGGGCGTTTCAGAGGGTGGGCGCAGCAGCTGAGGAGGCTGGCGCCCCAGGGCTGGAGCTTAGGCCTGATGGTCTTGAGTGCAGGCGGGAGTGTGGGGGGTGAGGAGTTCGGAGAGGTATAGAGGTGGGGGGGGGGAATCGATACAGCATATTATCTCAATATTTTCAGTGGCGATAC
>NC_048426.1:23331660-23338022 GCF_013103735.1 Etheostoma cragini | reverse complement strand
GCATAGTCTGTCCACCAGAGGACGCTCTACAACGTCCCTGTTAGTGATGGCGTTGCATAGTCTTTCCACCAGAGGACGTTCTTCAACGTCCCTGTTAGTGATGGCGTTGACATTAACATGAACAGAACTAAGCTCTCTTGTATTAATTAATTTCACCACATTAATGTGTGTAACCCTCATCCCTGCTCTCCATACCACAGTCTCTTAACCATCATAAGGCCTGTCTCCATTCCCATCACCAGGCTACATAGATAACTTTGTTCAGTACATTTAAGGGAATATCTGAGCCAAGGGAGAGAGACCAGGTCAGACCAGCCCCATCCATTGCCATAACATTGGTTTCCCCCAGGGACCACTGAGTTTCTCACTGTACTAGGGAGCTGACTAAGAATAGAAAGCCTACCTCACAAGCTCTGTGTTTTCCATGGCAGAGCCTGATCTGTGCTGCTCAGCCTCACTGAGATCACGGCCGTCTCCTGGAACATCAGCCCCCCAGAATCCTCCTATCATCTCCTCAGATGACAAACGGTGTTCCTGGGATTTAGATGCTTTGACGGTCTCCAGGTGTGTCTTTATGATCACCTTAAAATAACAAGACACAAAGAGAGACAAATCTTTCAGCAGCTTAGTAACGTACAGGAGGGTGGAGCGGTTGCCTGCCAATTGGATGGTTGGTAGTTCGATCCCTGGCCCTGCAATCCCATGTCAAAGTGTCCTTGGGCAAGACACTGAACCCCCCAGTGTATGAATATGCGTGAATGGTGATTGGCTCCTGTAAAAGCGCTTTGAGTAGTCGTTAAGACTAGACACACTAGCACAGACAATCACAGTGTGACATCTTCAATGACTGAAGACTAAAGTTGAAAATTACTTGTTTAATGGTGTTGCTAAAAAAAAGTCATCCTCTGAGGAACAAAAATATCTGTATCAAATTCCATCCTATATCAATCCATCCTATATTTGTTAAGAAATTTGAGTCTGGTCTGGACTGTCCGACTGACCAACCAACTTAAATACTTAGGTTTAAACCTTGTGTTCTCCTCCCAGGTCAAAAACGGACAAACATTTGAAATTTTTGTCCCTTTTCTCAGACTTTTTTTTTTAGTTTTCACCAACACCACCTTACTATCACTAGTTTTACAGTATTTTGGGGAATTCATAGTCAATAGCCCTCATTTATTTAGAATCATACCAAATATTTGAGTTAAAAAAGAAGAAATTATAAATAATTTTGACTAATAGTTTAGATCAGAGAAACGTACAGATGAGTTTGGTCAGGAAGGAAAGTGATCAGTTGTATTTGCAAAGAGCGTTGTATGGAATCCAATCCATTTGTTGTGGTAATTTGGTTAAAAAGAAACCCATATTGCAGATATAGACATTTTTAAAAGGGGTCAAATTTGAATCCGAGGACGACAGGAGGGTTAAATAAGGGCAAGCTCATTTGACAGTAAAATGGTCTGATGGTACTAAAGACTAAGGCCCTGCTGAATACACTTTTACAAATTTACCTTGTCATTCTCTTGTATCGAATCCACTCCATTCCTGAAGTCTTCACCCAGCAGGTCGAGTGGTTGGTCAGGTTGAATCTCTGAAGCTGGAGCTGGCTGGAGAGCAGACACACTCAAAACTGAAGGCCAGCTCTGCATTTCAGTATCAGGTGGCTCCGTAAACATGGTCTCCTCTTTGTCAGGGTAGAACAGATCCATGGGTTCAATAGCGTCACCAACTACGTCCTCTATGGGAGAATTTTGATCAAAGTCTGTAGAAAACAAGTCCATTACTCTGGATACACTACCTGGATCATTACACAAAATCCCGGTCGTACCATTCGGTTTCGAGTTGACTGAATCTATTGTGTTCTGCTGTGTGGTAGCGGTTTTGTTGTCAGAAAAGTAGTCCCCCAGTTTGCCCTCGTGTCCATCAGGTTGATCGATTGAATCAATTTCCTGTTCAGTATTCACAGGTTGAGATTTTGCATCCGTAGAAGAAGTCTGGGAAATCAAGTCCTTCTCAAAGTTACCCGTCTCAGAGTGAGGAGACTCACATTCCTGTTTGACTTCACGTGTTATCACCGTATCTCCTGTGTCTGTCCCACTTACGTCATATGCATTTGATGATCTGCTGATTTCACGTTCAACCGAATGTCCACTTCCTATGTCCTTTATTTGTTCTGAAGCTGTTGGTTTAACATTTTCTGAAACCAGGCAGGAAGCAATCTCAACAGAGTTTTTGTCAACATTGTAATTGGAGTCACAGCCCAATTCATGGGGATTTTCCAGGCTGTTGACATCAATGTCAGTTCCCTCTGCCTGATGTGCATCATCATCCCCAGCATGATCTTGTCCTTCTGGGTCACATGTCTCCTCTTCGTCCTGCTCTTCTGGCTCACTGGAAATGGAGATCAGAGGAATATTTATGCCCATGCTTGTGTCGAGACTTGATTTTGAAGCTGTGTCCTGGTTGGTTGGATGCATGTTTGTCTCTGAGCCAAGTCTTTCTTCTGCATCTGGGTAGTCTCTTAGAACTTCTTCACTTGCACCATCTTGTGTTTCCACAACCCATTCCCCCCTTTCATTTAAAACCCCTGATTTCCCTGATTTTTTCTCACATTCAGTTTCCACATCAAAGGCCTCAGAGTTATTATTCTCATTCAGACTTTCAGATCGACCATTAATTTGTCCTTCGTGGTCTTGTCCATCCCCAATAAAGTCTGCAGCTTTCTTTAAAAATTCTCGTTCTTTGTTAGTGTTCTCTTCAACACTGGTTTGCTTGAGTTGAGACTGTTTAGATTTAGAGTTGGTCAGTTCTTCTGCATTACATAGTCCAAAAGAAGGTTCTTGCTCTCTGCTCTGACTTGTATCTATCTGATTAGAGTCTACTTCTTTTGTAATGTGAGCTTTGCTATGATCAGGAACTTGTCCTTGTGCCATGTCCTGGTTGTACTTCTCAAGGTTTGTCTCGTTAACTCCTTCCACTTGCTGTTTCTCAGAATGCCTTTGAATTCTCTCCTGGTTGCTCTCCAATGAGCTCAGTGAATAAATCCCTTCATCAATATACGACTCAGTAATCGATGACTCATCGGGTGCTCGATCCTCTAAGGATAGGACAGATTCTTCATCAAGATTAGTGACCTCCACGGGGGTGGCACGATACACATCCCAGGCTGTTCCATTGTCACACAAAGAACTGTCACTTCGGCTTTCACAAAACTTCTCTGATATCACCCCAAACTCGCTCTCCACCCAGGAGTCTGGCGAGCTGATTGCCGAGTCGCCAATTACTGACTCGGTGTTTACAGACTCAGGCAGTGATGAGCCTGTGGGCGACTGAGTGTCAGACAGTTGTGGGGAGTTAGAGGTTAAGTTGGTTAAGACCTCACTGGCGGGTTCCTTGGGTTCTTCAACCACACTGCTGGAGAAGTCTTCCACGTGGGGGGGATCTGCTAAGACGTCTTCACTGGACCACGAGCGATGTGCAGCCGGCCTGAAGGGGTGTGACATAGTGCTCCTATCCTCTGACACAGAGGAAATTAAGATTTTGGGCGGGGGTTGGGAACAGGCCCTCTGGAACATGTAGGACCGCTCCTTCACTCGGCTTTGTTGCGTGCTATTCCTTAGGTGGTTGGAGTCACTGTTGCGGAAGTTGAGTCGGCCCATAGAGACACTTCGTTCAATCAGCTGGCAGGGCTCCTCCGGCTGAGAGAGAAACAAAGAAGATGGCAAAAATCTATTCTTGCTCACATTTAGAGATTATTGTCTTGGTAAAATGTGACACATATCACTCATTCTCTTTAAGAAGGGATTCCTACCTCCTCTTTGCCAGGGAAGTGCTCCAGGAACTGTGACACATAGGTCATGATGGATTGCTCATCTGGTGGATTGATAGTCACATCTGGGTATGGGACAATAGTTGTAATTTACATAAAGCACGTTAAATAGGCTTCCTCTAACAGTTGTAAAAGTACTGACATGTTTACATGGACATGTCTGAATAAAACCATAAGTGTCTCTTCTGTAATACTCTTGGCTACTTACTCTGTAGCATGATTTTGGTCGCACCAATGCTTATAACCGTGCTAGAATGGCCTGGTTAAGCTAATTATATAATTATAATAACCTTGCTGAAGAGGTGTTGCTCATGGCTATGTTAAATAGGTCACTGTAGCATGGGAACCTCTTTCTCTTTTGGGTTCTACCCTCAAGCAAGCAGCCTACTTGACAATGGGAAATAAAGTGTTAACTCGTTACCCTCGGGCTCCAGTAGGCGTGGGATACCCAGGCTGAAGTGGGCTATCCTGAAGCTGTCCTCAAGATTCTCCTTGGCGGTCCTCAGCAGTGCCTTCCTCATGTCTACCAGGCTGGGGTCAATGGACTTAATGACAGCCAGGAAGGCCAGACCACTTGTCCAGCTCTTCCCAAAGTCCTGCACTGCCACACTATACCTATGACAGGACACATCCATTGGTCATTGTCAGTCATGAAGGACCACCAAACAAACTCTGAGGCGGACTGAAAGATAACACCAATGTAGCCAGTAAATCATTGCTTGTCCCTTCTTACTGATTCAGACTTCTAAGATTTAACAATAACAATGGTTGTTGATCGTGGCCGACCACACTCACTTGCGTGTTCGCTTCTGAACCCACTGCAGCAGTTTCTTGATGGCCTTGCTGTGTTCTCGCATGGCTGTGGATGCTGACGGTTTCTCGTCTAATGGCGTGCTGCAGTAGGACGCGTCCGAGTCAGAGCTGGTGGGGATGGACGACAGGCTGGACGAGGAGGGGAACTGGCTTCTGATGTTCCCAGTGAGCTCCTTAATCTGGTAGGAGACAGAGATTTGAAGTATATTACGTCCCCCTGAGGTTACTCGGGCTTGAAGCACTGGGAAGAGCCAACCTTTACATTTGTGGCCCTCAAATTATGGAATGAGTTGCTTCTAAATGTTAGTCTGGCCTAACATTTTTGTCATTTTGTCTTTAAACTGGTCTTTGTGTTTTTACAGTGTCTCTCTATGTTGTTGTTACCTTTGATTGTACAGCTCTTTGATCAACTGTTGTTGTTTTTATAAATACATTTAGACTGGATATTCCCCTTTAGTAAGCTGTTTTATCGGCCAAACAGCTTTTGCCATGTCTCTCCGGCAGATTTTTTTCCTGAGTGTTTTATGCTGAATCTGTCTACTGAACGGTTGAGATTGTAAGGTGTTCATGAAACTATCCCATGTATAAAGTAGAGTCTGTTCTGGTTTAAGATTATGTGAAAAAACAAAAAGATAAAAGGCCCATTCAGTAACAGGATTACCACGGCAACCATGACCCGTTGGCCGTGTTCTGCAGATAACCAAGAGTGTTACATCATCTGTTCAGTGCTCAATCTGTTGTTGGATCTGATGAAATTCGAGATCAGTTACTGGTCATGGTTAGTCCTACTCAGCCTGTGAAAAAAGTCTGAAAAAATAACCGTGATGAAGACTTCAAATTTATAACTGAAAGCCTGCATAACAAACGTGTGTGGCAAACCACTCGGCCAAACATAGAAACGTAGTTTCTCGGGCGTGTTATCATGCAAGATCTTTATATCTAAAAATAGTTACAGTGCTCATATCTGCTCTCTGATCCAGTGCACTTTTTTTCCTCCTACACTAAATAGCTATGCACTACTTATACTATCAACATTCTCATAGTTTTCTAATTTAATTGTACAGCATTATTCATTGTCATATCCATGTTGCCATATATTTACTGAATATACGAACTGCTACAATGCCTACAGTGTTGACTGCCAAAAGCCCCCACATCGGGAGATGAGGTCACCGTTTTACGCCTTTGTGTATATTTGTGTCTTTGTTGCATTTTTGTGTATTTATATTTTGCCTTGGTCCATGGGAAACAACACTTTGTTTTCAAATCCTCATGAGAAAATGGCAACAAAAAAATAAAAGCGCATTTACACATTTACTGGAAGCAAACACTTTTCCCATTAATGATGGAGAAACAAGACCACTCAAGGAAATAATTGAACATGATAAAGATAAACAGGTGCCTCCACCTAACCACAAACTTGAACAGATGTCAGAGTCTTATAATACCACATTTCCACTGCATGTTACGGCACAGCTCCACTTAACCTCGGGCAAAGTTCCAAGTGAGCCGAGCAGATGCCAGAACACTGATTGGTCAGAGAGAACCGTCAATGGAGACAGATAGAAACTACGCACTATAGCTTTGAATGATACAGGCAAGGTATACAGCTATTTTACTTTTGTGTAAGTTCTAACTGGGATGGTGTACGTTCTAACTGGGGTGGTGCACGTTCTAATTGGGATGGTGTACGTTCTAACTGGGATGGTGTACGTTCTAA
>NC_048426.1:23325153-23331560 GCF_013103735.1 Etheostoma cragini | reverse complement strand
ACTGGGGTGGTGCACGTTCTAACTGGGGTGGTGTACGTTCTAACTGGGGTGGTGTACGTTCTAACTGGGGTGGTGTACATTCTAACTGGGGTGGTGTACGTTCTAACTGGGGTGGTTTAAGTTTTAACTGGGATGGTTTTTTCAGGACACTCTGGTAAATGTAACCAACAGATCTTCTGTGCAGACCAAAGACCAAACCTTTGTAAAAGGCCATTAAAGAAGATGTGTATCTTGTACATTAATACCATTGATCCCAGCTCGGACCCAGCAGTGGAGACAGCTTCACAGAGTTGAAAGACACCAGAGTGAGCGGACAGTCTGTGTGAACAGCAGAGATAATTGGTTCCTCACGGTGTCTGTCCAAGGCATTGAACCGCAACGTGGATTACATAAACTACCCAGAGAACCGTTCTTCCATTGATTTTTGTGAATGGAAAGTTCAAAGACTGGGTTATTTGTACGCTTGATCTAATTTTAAGAGAAAAAAGAGGCAAAAGAAAAAGGAGGGGAAATGGAAACTAAAGGCACAGATGAGAGTGAACAAGGCAGTTTTAAAATAGAAGGATAGAACAAAAATATTGGCAGTGTTGTAACCATATACGCTGATTTGTATTAGTTCATGAATTCATGGAAAAATCAAGCTGATTTGTATTTTAAAAAAAGATAAAGAGATAAAGATAACTGTTTTTTGGACTTTGTTGGAAATTTATGGAATATCTTAAAATAATCCTGGTAACATCTCTTCCTCCTACTAATGAAGTCATTCTCAGGTATAATGCGTTGGTTAGTGCTTTTAGGCGTCTTGAGTAAGAACAGGACTGAAACCGGTTGGTGACCACATTGTGAGCAGTTAGTAGCCATCAACTACTACAAAGAACTACTACAAACTACTATTTTTTGGGGCCGTTCTTGCCACTCTTCATTCTAACCCCAACTGGTTGTCAGACTCCGCCTACCAAGAGCCTGAGTCTGGGCCTGGGTCTGGGCCTGGGCCTGGGTCTGGGCCTGGGTCTGGGTCTGGGTCTGGGCTTGTCCCAGGCTTCTTTTCCTCTCCACTGTGGCCCTGTTGCTTGCTCTGGAGCAAACTACTAGACCTGTTGGGTCCTTGTAAGTTCTGGAGTGTGGTCTAGACCTACTCTATCTGTAAAGTGTCTCAAGATAACTTTTTTATGATTTGATACTATAAATAAAATTGAATTGAAAAATAAGTCTTGTGTTGTCCTTCGGATCAAATTTGACCCGTTTTTAAAGTTTTTAACATCAGAAATATTGGTTTTTGAACCAATATGCCCAAATATAACATGGATGCATGGATGTACGTTGTATGGAACCCCGACTACGTTCTTTGCAGGTGAAATGAACGATTACGTTCATTGAACGTCATTGAAGGGTGTTTTATTCAATTTTTCCATTTAAAAAACATGTTAAATAGTATCCTGACCAAACTTTAACATAAACCAGTCTGGGATCCACTCAACATCCTTGGATCTTATTACTATTATTTGTCCAAAAAAATAATAATTTCTGCCTTTTGAACTAAAAAATTAGGTAAAATTTCATAGCAATTAGTTAATTGACCTTGAATTTAAAACAAAACCTTCAAAAAAGTGACAAAAACGTTTTAAAAAGTGTCAAAAGCATAAAAACTTGAACAAGTTAACTAAGTTCATGGTCAAAGGGAAGACAACACAAGGGATATTTGAGTAAAACGTGATGATCTCTGAGAGTGCAAACAAGTCCAGACGCTCCTCCGAAAATAAAATGAGTTAAGGAGTCTTCATAACAGGCAGAGACAATGAGATTACCTGGAAGAAGAGGATGATATTCCAGATGAGTCCCAAGATGATGGACGCATTTCCATCTATGACGTCCGCTGCATCGATGCTAACCAGCTTTACCTGGAGGACACACGTACTTACAGTATGTGCTAACAGTCCATCAACAATCAGGAGGTAGTTATGTCTTCATGCTTCCTGTTGTGCTACTCACGTTTCTCTCCTCCAGGAAAGACAGGACTTTGGCGATGTTGTTGAGTCTGAAAATACGATGGGAGGACTTCTTGAAGCGATGAAGCTGGATAATTATTCAGAAAGAGAAAAGTATTATAGAATAGTATACAAACTGCGACACAACTACTCTTAAAGAGATGCTATTGTGCTTTCTTAATACAGATACAGAGGCTTGCAAAACCTTTCCACCTTTTGTCACTCTAACACATGAATATGCTTTGATCTAAACAATTGCATTGTAGCCCTTGCTGTGTGTTTAGGGTTGTTGTCCTGCTGGAAGGGGACCCTCCGCCCCAGGTCTCAGGTCTTTTGCAGACTCTGACAGGTTTTCTTCTAAGATTGCCCTGTATTTGGATCCATCCTTCTTCCCTGCTGAAGAAAAGCATCCCCACAGCATGATGCTGCCACCACCACCATGTTTCACAGTGGGGATGTTGTGTTCAGGGTTTTGCATTCGGGCAGATGTACGATGTACCCGACACATTATACAGGCAAAAACTGAAAAGGAAAATTGGAGCGGCCATTTGTTTAACAGTGGAAATGCAACATGCAATACATATACAACCTCTTCCTCTCCTCCTGGGTGCTCGCTGTGCTTCAGGGACGTATTAGAAGTATTTTAGTTGCAGTTTGTTGACATGATAATGGCGCGCCCACCTCCCTCCCACAAACAACTGGCGCATCTCCTGACACAAGTCACCCACGATGTGTTTTCGGTTTAGTGTCTGAAATCTCGTTTGGTCGTTCCCTATTCAGTTCAGTACTTAATAAACACTACACAGGGAATAGTGTGAACACAGCTAGAGTGTTTCCGACAGAGGAGCTGCAGCATTGGGCAGTCTGGGAAACAAAATATGTTTTTTGGACATCAACACACAACACTGTACAGGTACACGTGTGAAATCAACTGGCACTAAAAGCAAAGTGTGATGAAGTCTGACCAGCTTGCAGCCGGAGAGCTCCTCCAGCAGGGCCATGAGGACGTGTCCATCCTGGATGTCCTGGAAGAGATCATGCACCTCAATGGGCGGGTCACACTGGAAACAAGAGGGATGGGAAGATGGAAGAGAGAGAGAGAGAGAGAGAGAGAGAGACGAGAATTAGAACTGCAACTATTAGTCAATTAATCGCTTAGTAGATTAACAAAAACAACTACTTTGATAGTTGAATAATGGTTTAAGTTATTTATTTAAGCAAAAATGTCCAATATTTGCGGTTTCTAGCTTCTTTAATGTGAGAATTTGAGATGTTTTTTTCGGCATAAATGATTAATTAATAATTGCGGCCCTAGTAGGTATTTTAGAGAAAAAGATACCATGTGTTACCATGTTTTAAAGTTTTTGACCCCATTTACACTTCATGTCTTTGACATTAAAATAAGCAACCCCCCCAAAAAACTGAATGAAACCAAGAGGCGTCCAAGATAAATGGCACAATTATGGGTGTATCGATACATCTATCTTGATCGATATATCAATTTTATCCTCAAAAGATCCAATTCTTCAAAAGCAGGAGTGAAAATATTGATCGGTACCTTTAAGATGCGCCCTAAATTTGAAATTCCCACTATATTTGTTGTTTTTATTGAAAAGAGTAGTTTGTTTTTTAATTGAAATGTCTGGAATGGCTTAGTAATGAAACTATCATTTCATATTTCAGATCTATTTTGTAAGTATAAGTGTAACTGTTGTGTTAAATGGGCTCATGTATTGTCTCATATCAGACGCAAACCCGTGAACTGAATCAAAATCGAAATGCATCCTTGATATCAGTAAATATGGTATCATTGTTGAAAGAACTGATACAATATCACGTGTGATTTACACCTGTAGGCACAACCAGTATTAAAATATCGCAAACACACCCGAGCTTTAAAGCTATAGTGTGTTAGTTTCATGAGAAATTCTAAGTAATAACAACAACACTATCAGTGCATCAACATGTTGCAAGCCTTCCGTGATCACGCATGGTGGTAATAGCCGAGAAGGACACATGATGGTTATAAAAAACATGATGGGGGCGTCTGGATGGCTCAGTTGGTAGAGCGGGCGCATATTTAGAGGCTTACTCCTCAACGCGGTGGCCCCGAGTTGGACTCTGAGCTGCGGCCCTTTACTGCAAGTCCTCCCCCCCCCGAAAACTCACTGCTGTACGCTTTCAGCAACAATAAGGGAATATGGATGTGTTTCTTACTGTGACATGTGAGTGAAATCAAATACACCAACAGTTCACACGCTGAACTAAACTATGCAGAATTATCTGAATCTAATCTAAAATCAGCATCCACTGGCCGAGCCAACATTTAGCCGTGTTCCCACAACACACAACTCACTTCTAACTGAGGCATTTGTCAACTTGTCTGAACACGGTGAATGGGTGAACGGGCAGGGTGGTGTGTGTGTGTGTGTGTGTGTGTGTGTGGGGGGGGGGGGTGAAGTGACTGGAACTTTCCAAGATAACAGAAGACAAATGTCTGATTGTTAATTAGTGGGTCAGAGATTTGATGCGAGGCCAAACAGAGAGTAAGAGAAGAGAGGCTCATTGTGTGAGAGAAAACAAAAGATGTGATCAGAGACTCGTCTCACCCAGACTCGTCGGGGGACTGGGGACAGACGGGAAAGACAGGCTCAATGAAACACAGCGTTCCAGTGTAAACACAACGTGTAAACACAATGCTCTGCTGGAGCTGGCTGTGTCTACATGTTCAGGTGCACTGGAACGATGGCAGGGAAACTATTACTTTCATTTCATAGTGCAGTCCTTTGGTTTAGCTGCCTATTGATGTACAGGAGTGTGTTCAACATTAAGCCTCTGAGGACGAAAGACACACTGGCGAGTCCAAGCTACGTTCGACACTCCTACTCAAAAAGCGATACTGCAAAATGTAATTTTAGACATTTAAATATGTATTTTTTACATATATGTAAAAATGCCCTTTAGACCTCAGAGGGTTAGGCACAACAAGGTAGGGGTGGGGGGGGGAAATAGACACAGAACAGTATCGCGATACTTTCAGAGGCGATACTGTATCAATACACAGGCGCTAAGTATTCATCTTTCATTATATATGTGTTGGTCAGTTCGTCTGCTCGATAATCCCATTTTGCAGCCATAAAGTGAAGTGATATGGACAGAGAAATGTTTCTTTTTAGATGAAACAGATGTTGACATCAAGTTTCCTTTTGGAGACATCTTTGGAAAAAAAGGTTATAAATTGCAATCTATCGCAGAATATTGCAATGTGTATAAAATCAAAATAATACCGTATGAACTCAGAGTCAACTCGGGCGAACGGGCAGGGGACCTTTGATGCTAATTTACAGCTCCAAGCCAGACTCCTCTCCAAAGTCAGATGTATCTTAAGACCAAGCTCCGATATCGCAAGACAATTTTTACGAGAAGTCGGTAATCCCACGAGAACTCGTCACACCTCTCGTTTCTATGATGGTCATTTATTTATTCATCTTTGGAGCATTTCTCCTGTATTTGGCCCCAAAGCTCCCAGCAGCAGTGGGGGGGGGGGGGGGGGGGGGGGGGGGGGGGGGGGGGGGGGGGGGGGCTGATCCCCCCAGCCATAGCTACAGGCAGCAGCTACCTGTGTGGTTTGGGGAGGACGAGAACGACCACCCAGGGCCAGCGCGACCCGTAACATCACCACTGCTCCTGCAGACGAACACTCTACAGCCTAGTGAAACTTTAATGTCGCACACAGGCGGTTGGACACAGCCACATGAATAATTCACAGAGTGAGATGGAGAGACAGCTTCTGGTTTGTGTACAGTGTCTCAGCCGCGGTGTAAAACACATGCAGCGGGTCGGGGGGGGGGGGGGGGGGGGGGGGGGGGGGGTGCTTATGAAAGTAAATATGGTGGAAAAAATGCTTGTAGACTTGAGCACTCAGAGAATGAAATGTAAGAACAAAAGTCATTAGACAGACTTTATTGTCTTTCAACTGAAATTTTTATTTAAAAATGTATAACTTTCAATTTAACCCTCGTGTTGTCTTCCCGTCAAAATTGAAAATGAACACTTTTGTTGACGCTTTTAATCAATGTTTTTAAGTTTTTCTTACGTTTTTGACTCTTTTTTCAACACTTGACTTTTCAACATTACATAACACTAACCTATTACCTTCAGTTTTACAGTTGTTTTTGGAATTTATGGTCAATAAACCTAACTTTTAGTTAATTATACCCAATGTTTAAATTAGAAAGCAGAAATTAGGAATTATTTAGACTAAAATTAAAGGAATGGATGTTGATGGATAATCAGACTAGAATATGTCAACTTTTACTCAATACTATTTCAAAAACACTTCATTAAAATTGAATGAGACGCCCCAAAATTAATGAAAGTAGAGATTTGTACTTGGCAAAGAGCGTTGGGTGGAATCAATCA
>NC_048426.1:23301944-23325053 GCF_013103735.1 Etheostoma cragini | reverse complement strand
GCTCAAGTCGATCGGGACCCGAAAATAGTTTTTTTGCAATTGACCACCGTTTCGGAGCTAGGTCCCATAGAGACAAATGGAACGGGCGGGACTTTGGCTCTCTATTTATTCAGGAAAGGATCACTGAGAGGAAGCATCTCATTTGCAGGAACGCCCTGATCACATTCACACAGTTCCACATTCATACCTGGAAGCAGCCCAGTACAACCAGTTTGATCTGCTGCCACTGGGCAGCTCCACTGGAGCGGTCGGGGGTTAAGGGCCTTGCTCAAGGGCACCTAGATCTTATCCTGTCGGTCTGAGCATTGAACTGCGACCCCCCGGTCACAAGCTTGCTTCTCTAACCTGGGAGTAAACATAAACTTAAGATAGACTCATTCTTCCAAAATGCACCACAGAGCGCCACAGGAAGTCATTCCTGCCTGTGGCCATTAAACTTTATAACTCCTCCCTCTAAGTGACGCACACACAGACAATTAAAACTGGACAATGTTATCTGTTTTGTGCAATAACACCGGCTTTTAATGTGTGCAATACTCAACTGCTACTATTATTATTAACATTATTATTATTATTATTATTATTATTATTATTATTATTACTTTTCCACATTGCAACACCTTAATTATGTTAATTATGTAAATACTGTATCATAATATTCCTCTAACCATGTAAATATCCACACTCCTTATATTTCTTTATTTATATTTCTACTATTTGTGCAACTGCAACACAGAGTTTCCCTTCGGGGATCAATAAAGTATTTCTGATTGGGATTCGGACTCTAACCTTCAGGCCACCACTACCCCTGTATTCTACAAGCTCTCGCATTTTGCACCACACGCACCTCCACGCAATCTCAGTTTTGTGATACAGTTAGTGAGGAAGATGGAGCTGGCCTGGGATTCTGGGTGGAGTAGCTATAAAAGAAGCGGTCTTGTTCCACCCAGGTTGTAAACAACAGCTCAGGGAGCAGCTCTGTAATAACGCAGTGTGGAATCTATGATTACGGTGTCTCCACTTTGTGTATTTTCTGCAGCCATCATTTGGTGAAGCTGTCCACAAACCTTTTCTAAATGTAGGTTGATCCATCGGGTGAAGGTCCTCTTCTGAACCAGTTCTCTTTCAACTGCAACACAGAAAGAGAAGATGTCAGTCATCAGGAAACTAACCAAACCTACAGAGACAGTCTGAAGAAGCCCCCGCTCGCCAAAGGCATATCACCACACACACACACACACACACACACACACACACACACACACACACACACACAGACAGAAAATTCCAGTTTCAGACATCAGTGATGATTTGAAGGACAACTAAAGAATTGTGACACCTCAACGCTGCATTTGACATATCACACTTTAAACATTCAGTCTGAGAGACTCAACTATTGGACTTTTGCCAATCAATGTAACATAGCCGCGCTATTTGTTATGTGTTATATGTTGCTAAAACTGCGTTGACTGAAGTATGAACAACCATACGGTTCAGTTTCACGCTTCTTGCATTCAATGTTGGGGCGCTGCATGCTAGCATGTGTAGAGCAGTATATTTCCACCAGACTCCATGAAAATAAACAGTACTTTTATTATGTATAGAGCAGCATATCTCCACCAGACTCCATGTAAATAATCACTACTTTTAGCATGTATAGAGCAGCATATCTCCACCAGACTCCATGTAAATAATCACTACTTTTAGCATGTATAGAGCAGCATATCTCCACCAGACTCCATGTAAATAATCACTACTTTTAGCATGTATAGAGCAGCATATCTCCACCAGACTCCATGTAAATAATCACTACTTTTAGCATGTATAGAGCAGCATATCTCCACCAGACTCCATGTAAATAATCACTACTTTTAGCATGTATCGAGCAGCATATCTCCACCAGACTCCATGTAAATAATCACTACTTTTAGCATGTATCGAGCAGCATATCTCCACCAGACCTCATGGAAATAATCACTACTTGGAATGGTCACCGCAACTTCTTCTCAGTTACAAAATCTTCTTCTTTGTTACAAAATCATGGCGGTGGGTGTGCTCGGCAATTAGACCCTCCGCGTGTTTATTGGTGGGAATCACCAGACGCCTCCCGATACGATAGCATCACGATACTTACGCCACAACACGATATTATTGCGATTTTAAACATATTGCAATATTCTGCGATATATTGCAATTTTCCCCAAAAAGAAACTTCACTCACTCACTTCAATTTTATTGCTACAAAATGGGAATGTCAAGCAGACAAAGTGATCAACACATATATAATAAAAGATCCATATTGGCGCCTCTGTATCGATACAGTATTGCCACAGAAAATATATAGAAGATATATAGTATCAATTTTTCCCCCCAACCCTAGCCGTGTTGGAGTCATGTCAAGAAGTACGAAACACCTTCCTCGTCTGCTCAGTCCACTCCACACTGACGCTGCAGCACCAGCGTATAGAAAGCACCCATGTGGGGGGGAGGGCAACTAGAGAGGGTGGGAGTAAATCTGCAAAGGTTACCATGGTAGCAAAGTCGGCCATTATTCATCTTTATGGGGCTAACTCGGCATTATACACACCAAGGGTAACAAGAGCTTTGACAGCTGTAATTGTATTGATTGTTTCTCCCTCCAGAGGAATCAGGACTGCTTCACTGAGGCCTGCTGAGGGGGGGGGGGGCAGCAGAAAACACAGATAGATGAGAGAAAAACACTGCTTTTCATTATAGGGGGGGGTCAAGCTGCAGTCCATATTTGCCTTTCAGTGGAATGTGTAGGACCCAGCCACTTATTTGTTAATGTGCCCCATCAAGGGAAGATCAGCCTTCCCTGCGTAGTGCTTACTCTTAGGGGAACGCCTCAAACGTAGAGAATCCCCCCCTCCACCCCCCAACTGTTTGCAGACAATGCTGGAGTTGGGTTGGTATTCAAGAGGCGTAGCTGAGTCTTTAATGCAGGAATCTTTTTAAGAGAAGACACAGGGAGGGGGTGGAGGAGGAAGGGAAGGTGGGAGGTGACAGAAGAGAAAGAGGATGAAAAGAAGAGGAGATGACAGGGAAGAAGTGCGAGAGAGAGCCTGAAGGCAGATTGAGGAAGATCAGAGATGTAATGAAGAGCATGTTTAAGAACATTATGCAAAGAGCCACATACTAAAGGAACTATATAACCAACTGGTGGCATCCATTGATGCAAGCTCTAATGGTCCAGAGTGGGATACAGCCGATACAGCAGAGTATCGCAATATTTTCGTGGCAATACTGTTTTGATACATTAATCTTTTATTATATATGCATTGATCAGTTTGTCTGCTTGACAATCCCATGTTGTATCAATAACATTGAAGTGATTAAATGGCATGTTTTACCCATGCCAATTGAGCAAGCTTTCAAGTAAGGCCGTGCAATTAATGGAATTTTGATTGTGATTAAGATTTCGGCTCCGAACTATCACAGAAAACCAAGACATCGAGAAAAACTATAATTTCCACATTACATTTTGACAGTAAAGTCTTGTTTTATCTTGTGTCGTGAGGGGGAATTCAAAAAGTTCACAGGTGGAAGTATTAAAATATTTTTATTTTTACAGTTCAAGGTGTTTTTACGGTTGTATTTTACTGTTGTTTCTACTGATTCTTTTCACGGTTTCAAGTTCAGACAAAAAATTAAAAACATCTTTCTAAAAGTCAGTAAGTGAATGTGTCGTCATTTTTATACTAACCAACATTAATGTTAATGTTATCTTTTTTTTTGCCCCTAATGGAGCAGCCTTGAACTTTTAATCATACGTATCTGAAATTGAATCCATCTTTGATGAATGGCTACAAGTTCCCCATCATTTATAGTGGGAAGTCTGTGTGCACAACACAAACTAACACCACGCTTTCACCAAGGAATCATAAAGCTGTAATTACAATGACTTTGTTGTCATTACATCTTTACATACAAGGACAGTTGTCAACCTGTCAACCATGAACAAAAAAAGTTTTTTACTTCAACGCTATTATTGCCTTTTCCCAACATTTTTGACACTTTTTCAACGTTGTGGGTGCTTTTTTTTAATGTTTTTTTCCAAAATTATTTGATATTTCTAATATTGCCTTTTTTGAAGGCCTGTTTTTTGTAATAAAAAAACTGAAAACAGGTCAAATTTGACCCGAGGACAACATGAGGGTTAAAAGAGGTGAAAAACACCTCTACAGCACTGCTGCAGGCCTTAGAACAGACAGCGCCAGAGTCCGGCATTAGCTTCCTTCTTAACACTTATTTATGGTTTCTCTCGTTACCTCAGGGCTGAGGTATCTTGTCTTTGTTTTTTTTCTATAGGTTGGTAGAAATTGAAGTATGACTGGCTAGTCCAGCATACCCTCTATCAGACCCAAACAGGCAACTAACAGTGAAGTCACTACATGGAATGACTATTCTCTTGACCACATGCATAACATAAATCACCAGAGCTTACACTATGGCTCATTCATAAGGACACACTTCGAGGTTTTCCGAGCGAGTCCGGATACGGTGACCTTATCTTTCATAAAAATGTCAAACACTCTGAATCCACACAAGACGCCTTGCACTCTGCAGTCCTTCCCTAACAGAAACCAGAGCTCCGCTTTGGCTAATACACCTGGAAAAATGACATCAGCTTGCATCAATGACATTACTTTTACCAGGCGCATAATAGGCCTCTTTTAAAGTTTTGAAGAGTTTTACTTTACAAGTCGGACTCCGTGTGTTTCCCCTCGGTGACTAATTACTCCCAAAATGGTAGCTCTGCAAAAAAGCGAATAAAGCACTTTTATTGTGCTGCAGTGGGTCTGTGATCATTATTTGTTAAACTAGACATATAGCAACAGAAAGCCTTTAAAAGGGGGTGTTAGCGTTACAGTTTGCTGATTTATTATGAGGCCCAGCAACACGATGATCCCTCTGTTTGTACTGCCTTCTAATTTTGGCCCTTGTATAAATGGGTGTGTAAGCATGTATGTGCCACATGCCCAAAATCTTTGATCCTGATATAAGTAATTTATATGGATATGTATCATGATGTAGCATGTGTTGTGCTAATCCTATAATTAAATTGTCTATATTCTATAACCACGTGGTTAAGCCTGTTTGGTGTATTCTCATCCATGGTTTGCTCCAGCTTTACTCCAACATGCATAGATCAGAAGGTACAGCATCATCCAAGTGATGTAAATATTGCTGTAATGCATTTTTTGCGACATTGCGATAGAAAAAATTTCAAAAAATACATACGATCAACATTTTTATGTCATTTTCTACAATTTCTATCACTACATTGCCCAACCCTACGGTACGTGCCACTGTCTACTAACTGAGATGTATTATGTATGCTAAGTGATATTCTAACATTCACCTTTCCTTGATTTTAGAGTTTTATCCACATTATGCCGACCTTAAAACCAAACGGCTTCTTCCTGAATGTCTTGCTAGAGGGGAGCGCGATCCCGCCGTCTCAATCGCGTTGGGTGGAAGGCGGTCCTAAAACTCAGTAAGATGTGAGATGATTGTCTTTAGATGTGAGATGGTGTCAGACTGTAGTCTTTGCAAAGACTCTTCAAAGTCTTCTAGTGTATTGTCAGCATTAGCCTACTGTTTGAATGTCCAGTTAAGGGACAGTTACTCCACATCAGTCCACATAAACCCTTTGGAGGAGCCCGAGCCCGTGGTTGGGAACTGCTTGATTAAACTACTGAATACACATAGTGTAGGTACAGCAGGGCTGTAGACCGTTTATATATGGACTCAGAGTTGTCTCGGTCTCTGCAACTGGTCTTGCCAAATACGGCTTTTGTTCTTGACCGAGTCCAGGTGTCTTTATTATGTTGATAATAATATTGGAGGGAAAGTGAAACCCAAAATGATTGTCTTGATACTGTCATGCATAAGACCTTTTTTCCTGTCCTGGACTCGGTCTTGAGTCGGACTTGAACCTTTTTAGACCCGGTCTTGACTTGGACTCGACTAGTCCTGATCTTGGACTCGACAAACGTGGACTTGACTACAACCCTGAGGTACTGTATAAAAAATATATATATATAGGGGACTCTTTAAAGCAGTTTAATAAAGGGTGTGTATAATAAAAGTGTATTCTTTTGATAGTTGCTTTGAACACTTCTTCAACCCAGCCTGTTGGCGTTGAATAATGGTCAGAAAAGTGTTTTTGCAGAACATTGTGATGTCCTAGTGAAGTTGACCTTTAACATTTTGGATACAACGTCATGTCAATGTCATCACTTCATCATTTTACCCTACTATTTGTGTGAAATGTCAGAATTTTCAATTAAGTATAAATTATGAAGTCTTGAGTTGTGGCAAAAAAAAAAGAAGTGTTATGTGAGGTCTCAGTGGACGTTTGAGCCAAATTTGAAGACATTCCCTCCGGGCATTCCTGAGTTAACACGTCACGTTCAGGACAGTCGGAGATGTTGGAGGATGTTAGTGGTGGAGAGCGATAACATCACATGGCGTGTCGACACAGGAAGCCTTTCAGCACGCACTATACGCACAACCCGAAACATATTTTTATGCTGTTTTCCAAGCGTAACTGCAGTGATTGGGTTGGGCTCCGAGCGCTGACGAAACGATAGTGACCTACATTCAATAGTGTGCCTGAACACATCCTGTGCAGACTCAGACAGAGCGTTGAAGCTGCTGCTCTGCTAAGGTGCTGCCCATGCTATGCCTCCACAGTGTAACATTACACTCAAAAACCTTCCATATGTGTTTAACTGGGTCTGGATCAGATCTGATGCAGTTTTTTTTTCAGGTTGTAACCTGATGCTCATGCCTGGCCCTGTATGGACTCTTGATACACAGCCTGGGGGCCCAGCAGGGCAGGGGGCTAAATCCGGTAACTGTTACTGGTTCCACATTTTGGGAAATATCCTGATTCGGTTTCTTGGAGTTAGAGTTAAAGAGAGGGAGAAACCAAGAGGAAACAGCTAGCCTGGAGCTGTCCAAAGTTTAAAAATAAATCACCTGTCATCATCACATTGCTTGTTTTCCCCAACTCACCCAAACCTTAACATGTGTGTAGAGCTGCTAGACCACATAATTAGTTGTTAGATATTAAATTAACTATTTTGATAACAGAAGAACACAAAGGTCAGATAAGTCGGACCTCTGTGTTTAACTATATATTTGAAATGAATAAAATGAAATTCACAGTGGTGTTCTGTTGGGATCTCTCACTAAAACACTGTCGTCCATTACAGCCATCCATAGTATACCTTTAGTAGAGCTGGGCAATATATCAATATTATTTTTGATATTGTGATATGAGACTAGATATTGTCTTAGGTTTTGGATATCGTAATATGGCATACGTGGTGTCTTTTCCTGGTTTTAAAGGTTGTATAAATTGATGTCATTTTCTGAACTTACCAGACTGTTATAGCTGTTCTGGCCTTCTTACCCACTGATGATTATTCATCAAACATCTCATTGTGTAACTATTTTGTGAAAGCACAACACTACAATATTGAGGTATTTGGTTAAAAATATTGTGATATTTGATTTTCTCCCTATCACCCAGTCCTAACCTTTGGTATCCAAATAATGGTCTAAGATGAGTGCTTTGGTTGGTCTTATTTGCTTGCCATGCAAACAAAGGAGGGTCAGCTGAGGAAACCCAATCCACATTGACATGTTCAGCATGACAACTCTTTTATTACGTGTCTGGGTGGAGGCAATGGCACAAAGGGAGCAAGCAAATATAATCCAGTGGCAATTAGCTCTGGAGGCTATAAATGAACACACATCTATAAAAATTAAAAAAATACTAGACAGGCAATGCGTGACTCCCTTGTGTGGTTAAGTGGCGTCAATGTCTCTTTGCTTTGTGAATTCCAACCTAAGCAAACATCTTAATGTCGTGTATTCCCTCAGATGGAAGATTAATGGATATCAGAGACATATTGACTGTATTTAGACCATTTTTGCATGGACAAAAAGTTCCCAGCAAAATATATATACATTTATCTCAGCACGGCTGTGTTCAGAAACTGGTGTCATCCGGCAACATTCGCACGCAGGAAATCAAGTGACGATAACTATTTCTTCTGAAGAGTCTATCGTGTTTTATTAATACCTCCGTGTCCTCCTTGGTTACAAGCACCTGCGTGGAGGATGAATACTTAAAGTTTCAATGTTAAACTATGACCCTTGAAAAACAATCTGCTGTCAACCCAGATTCCTAAGTCGATATATGACTAATAAAAAGTGATATAGGTACCATTTTGTACTCGTTACATTTTCACTCCTCTCACTTTGTATTGTAATTGCTGCACATCCTATTTCCTTTGGATAAATAAACCATTATCAAATCCTATAGTTTAAATAACAGCCTAGTTAAATGAAAGGCTTAATGATCTACTAACATACAAATTAATAAATGCAATGATGAATGAATGCACTGAATGGACATATTGTGAATGGAGGATGACCTTTGGGTTTTTCCCAGTTTGCTGGGGTGAAGGAGCAGTGGCAGCTTTTACCAGATCTTGTTAAATTAGAGTAATCGTAAAGCTCCTTTCTTTCAAAGTTGCGGTACAATGGTGGCATTCGGCGGCCAATTCCCGGGCAGGCCAAGAATTTATCTGGGCAGCAGAAGAGCAATAAGAGCAACAAAAGCAAGCATAACAAGCGAAAGAGTGGCAGGATCGGAGAGATAGAAGAGCTTGGCTGTCCAGGGGGTGCAGGGCGGACGTTAAATAATGCAAAACTTTACCCATCCCATCCTCAAATGTTTGGGAAATCGGCCCTAAAAAGGGTTGGTACCATAAACTGACCAGTTGTCTGTTAGTGTCCTGTCCTCATAGAGCCTTTGCCCCAGAGATCAGAGTTCTCTGAGCAAATGTAAAACACAGTCCCCGTCGCTTCATAACGGATCAATAACAGTTGCTGTGGCGCCCCATTACTCATGGTTAGTGGACTCAACTCAGCACCACAATAGTCTGAGTTCTCCATGTTAGAGAGGCATGAAACTGATTGCCACATCATCTAGACCTAAAGACTGCAGGTCTAGACTTACAACTATGGATGCAGATAACGAGGAGATCCCTGATGAAGAAGCAGGATCAGAACATTCAGAGTAAAGCAAAGCCGGACAAATGCTTGGCAAAAACAATGGCGACTATGGTAACCACTCCACACCAAATAAAAACTACAACAGCAACCAGAGTTACCAGGCACTGTGCCAGACTTCAAGACGGAGGGGTCCAACACTTTTTGGCACAGGATCCCATTTTCACCACCGCAGCTATTTATAGTAGCCATGCCGTTGCTACTGGAAACTAAGAGACAGGGATGTTAAGGAATAGTTTTTGTGAGAGACGTTTTCGTCAACAGTAGAGCTCTAAAACCCAACAAGTTGACACGGATAAGGAGTATCAGTTTGAAGCAAGAATGAATCAACACTAACACTTAACTTTTGCATGCACTTCCTTGTCTGAAGCCGTATTAAGTGTGTTGATGTCCCAAGGTCCAGGTATAAACGGTGGGGGGGGGGGGGGGGGGGGGGGGGGGGGGGGGGGGGGGGGGGGGGTCAGGCTTTTGCAATTGCAGCCCCAAGTTTCTGGAACAAGTTACCCCCTGATATACGCACTATTACAGATGTCGCTCTTTTTAGGTCCAAACTCAAGACGTATCTGTTGAGTCTGGCTTTTAATACGTAGCAGTGGTGTGACAATTTCATTCTTTTTGTTTCTTTGTAAACTTTTCTTCTGATTTTACTGGTTTCTATGTTCACTCTTTCTATTGTATGTTGTGATTTTACTCCTTTTGTTAAGCACTTTGGATACCTGCTGGTAGTTCTAAAGTGCTATATAAATACATTATGACTATATATAAATACATTTTGATTGATGGGTTGGATACCATTCTAATCCAGTACCGAAATCTAAAAAAAAAACTACTTACTAGTCAAATCCAAATCCCTGATATAATAATTCACCCTGAGTGTATTTAATGAGTGAGTCGACTCTTTCAACTGTCACCTAGTATATCAGTGATAACAAGACAAGCTGTGTGCTTTGAGCAAACTAGTTTTTATCTTCCAACTTCAATAATGAAATTGACGTAATCGGACCAATACTCGCATATTACAAAGTTTATCTTGAGGTTAAGCTGTTTTCTTTATTTGGGAAATAATACTTTATTACAATACAATTTAAGAAAGTAAGAAATCTGATTTCATGTTGAGAAACGATGGGAACAGGTCCTTAAATCCATGACACAGCCACTACGTCAGCCTGACATCCATGATGACAGTTGGATTCTCTACTTTAATTGTGTCTGAATGAAATTACCAAGGAAGAAGAGGACAGTCTTTCTGTTGTGTTCATCTGAAATTAATTTAGTAGCTCTGGGTTCAGTCTACCCAAGATGACTTCTTCCACTCTGATAAAGCAGTAAAAAGAAACGCCTGCAGATGTTCTGGAACCACCCACGCCGATCCCAAACTCACTCTGAACACAGACTCAGGAGATGAAAAGACACCAAGAGAGAGATGTTCTCTGATTGACAAGACCTTGCACATCATAATCAGACTGGGAATATGACTGCTAATGTGCCTACATGTAGCCCAAGGTAACAGAACATGAAAAATAGAGGAGAGCTCTTTTATTGATATATTCCCTTCAGACTGCAGTGCTGCATATTCCCGAGGTTTTACATAACAGCAGAGTTCACAGAAAGGCTCCTTCTCCTCTTGCCTTTTGGGCTAAATCATCCGTTTACCAGTTTATCACTATTTCAGATCTGTGAAAAGAAATGCAAATGCATGTCTGCAGTTACCATTATCAACCAATTATCTTAAAGTTGAAATAAGATTTTTTTACAATATATCTATTGCACGTAGAAAATATACAATCACAGGGACAGTAACAGTATGAGCACCCGTCCTCCCCCCACCCTCAACAGCATTACCATTTAAGAAAATGAAGAAAGGAAGATGACATAAAAACTAAATCAGATGAGATCCTGTTTATTTCCTAAGAGACATGCCAGCTTCCACAATCGCCGCCATTCAAATGTAATCATTCATTTTAGTCTGGTCACTTTCAAGGAACTGCACACAAGTCTCCCATATGTTGAACTAATCCTTTAACTAAACCTGCCATCACATAACATGTTTACACTCCATTGAAAATTGTGTTTTACTACAAATTACTATAACTTCAACCTCCAAAACTTGACTACTGTCTTTAAACAACCTCAACGTCAGACAAAGAAACACTTCATCTTGGGTAATGTCTTGTGTATGGTCAATGATGTTGACACATGACTAACATCACGTTCACCGGTTAGAGATGAATATAAAGCTATAAAGAAGCCATTTTAGTGTTTTAGGTCTACAAATGATTGGATGGGATGAAAACTGAAAGATAAGAGGATGGCCAATCACCATCTGTGCAGCTGAGGTTACTCATCAAGCTCATCTGTTAGAAAGGGTTAATAAGTCATGAGACGAGAGGAGAAAACTAAACAAAAGGCTACATTTTAAACACTTTACATGTTCTTGGATAATGAGCACATTTATCTTTCAAACTGTGTCCCATGTGTGCTCGTTACACAAATTCTGACAGGTTGTAAACCAACACAATTTGTGTTCTTGATGGTTCAAACCAAAACTGATGATGTGTCCTATCTGATCGTCAGGCTGCTAAATAACGCGACGCAAAGTAATGCAACGCAAAGTAACGCAAAGTAACGCAACAACCTCATACTCTACAAAGTAACGTGACGTAAAGTAACGTGAAGTAAAGTAATGTAACACAAAGTAACGTGACAATCTCATACTCCACAAAGCATGTGACACAAAGTAACACGACACAAAGTAACACAACGCAAAGTAACGCGACGCAAAGTAATGTGATGACCTCATACTCTGCAAAGCACGTGACGCAAAATAACACAACGCAACGAAAAGTAACACAAACCAAAGTAATGTGACGACCTCATACTCTGCAAAGTAGCGTGACGCAAAGTAGCGTGACGCAAAGTAGCGTGACGCAAAGTAACGTGACGCAAAGTAACCAAATGCTAAGCGGCGTATCTCAAAGAGGCGTAACGCTAAGCAGTGTAACACAAAGCGGTGTTAATCAGCAACTGGAGCTGGAGCTTCAAATTAAATGCAAACAAGCTCATGTTGTTGGTAGATGATGTTGCAATGTGAACACTGTAATCCTGTGTCTCACTATTACACAACTGTGCAGTGTTTTGGTTTCTGATGAACCTTCTAACTCATGGATCTTATTTCATCCTCCACTGGTACAGATCCTAAAACAACATGGTAACATCAACACAGTTCCTGAAAGAACTATCCGGAAGCCTGACGGAGTTGGACAAGAAGTTAAAGCATTGTTCTACAACAAAGACAGAACACAGCTGTACTAACAGAGAAATCATAATCTTATTTCTTCTGAATTGTCTTTTTAGAGTTGCACACGAGAAACATGGTATTTCCCCATGATCTAGTCAGCATGTTTGTATAAGCACAAGTCAATGGCCAGAGGCAAGTGCTCGTCCTGGTGTCATTGCCCCTGGACCACACACTCTCAGTCTCAGCACAATGTTAGCAAACTGAAACTGAATGTGCCTTGTTTTCTGAAATCCCCATTTCAAAAGCACCACTATAAACCCTGTCCAACAGTCCTAGAGGAGGACAATAATACTTACATGTAAATGCCCATATTATTCTCATTTTCAGGTTCATAATTGTATTTAGAGGTTGTACCAGAATAGGTTTACATGGTTTCATTTTCATAAAACACCATGTTTTTGTGGTACTGCACACTGCTGCAGATCCTGTTTTCACCCTGTGTGTTTAGGTCTCTGTTTTAGCTCCAGAGTGAGACATCTCACTTCTATACTATCTTTGTTGGGAGTCCCACATGCTCATCAGCTAGATAACTCTTTTTCCAGCTTTGGTCAGTCCAAGGCAGGATTAGCTGGGAGACTTCTTCTACACCAGGGACACTCGTTGAATACCTGCAGAACAGGGACCGGAAGTAGTTCTTTTGGAGATTGTGGTCAACTAGTGTACGTTTTGCCATTGAGAACAAGCTAGCATGCTAGCGCTAGCATGTGGTACGGTTAACCACCTCGTCTCTAGTGACGTAGAAAGCCGTGCAGATGTCGAACAGCTCACCCGGAGACTGAAGACAGAGGACATTCAGAAACCGCATCTCACTCAAAAAAGCATGGTTAGATTTTTTCAAGTTTGTATGCATGTGAAAGCACCAGAGACAAAAAATAACACCCCAAAATCCCACAAAGTGTTTGACATCTCCAACGCGGACCGTCTGGGCTCCTCCGAGGTGGCACAGGTCCAGTTGGGCACTTTAAAGCAACACTAAACAACATTTCCGCTTCGGTCCCCCTACAGGCTGGAAGCAGAATTGTCCCATTACGTCTCATTGGAACTACCGATCCCATACCCCAATCTGGCAAACTTGCACAGTGCGGTTATAGCCGTAAGAGAGCCGCAAAGCCAATGCAGGCGTGCCGTTCACCCTGTTACGAGTTGATGAACCTCTGAAATGATTTTGGAAACACTATCTTAAGGTACATTATTTTGGTTAGATGATCAGTTTGCCAGATCAGGCGTTGTAATGAGACATATGAATAATGGTAATGGTAACGGACAATTCAGCTTCCAACCTGTAGGGGGACTGAAGCGGAAAAGTTGTATTGTGTTGCTTTAAGATTTTAAACGTAGTGCTGCTTTGCACACAGAAACATTACCACTCTACCGTTCAGATGATCCATAGAAACAAGAAGAGGACTGTATAATGAATGAGGTTTGCAGTAATAAGCAAAGGGTTCAACATCAGAGCGATCTCTCAGATGTTGATGAAAGAATGATGTGTTGTAGTGTAAGGGATCTTGTTTGTCTCTCCCAACCAAAACATGGATTTATGGTACCCGTGGATGATGTCAGCGTCTCTACATGTGTTTCTACCGCCTGTGATTCAGGGCAAAGAAAATAAACCAAGTGTGATTGTATTCTCAGAAGGACGCTGCTGTGTGTTCACAGTGAGGGTAGAACACAACAGACCTTCTGAGCTGCTTCTGGGCTGCAGTCACGGCATACTTAACCACACAACCCAAAGTGATCATGGGGTTTAGATCCCTCAGATCGAATCAGAGAGATTTCCCCTTTGAGAAAGCTCCTGTCTGAATTTGTTTAACTGACCGAGCTGAGAGCTCAATGAGAGCTCAACATAATTCACATTAGCTGATGTCATCCCACATCTAATATCATCCACATTCTTGCAGATTACACAAACCAGCAGCGTCTAAAAGTTCATGGGTACGTTTGAACTGATAAGCACCTGAGGATAAGGAATAAGGAAAAACAAATACAGTTTTTACCAGAAGCTTAAAGGTAAACTGTGCAATTTTAAACTGCTACTTTTTCCTTTCAATAACAGGAAAACAAGAGCAATGGTGGTATAAAGTCTTTTTATCATTGCGAGGGGAAACAAAGTGAAACATCAGGAGAAAGAGCAACAGCAGCTCAGGTGGAATTGGGTGAAAGTGGGAAAGCAGTCCCTGTTGGGTGGGTGTTGTTGTGTAGTGCTTGTACCTGCTCAGCAAACACCCCCGGCAGCCACAGGTCAACCTGAGAGCTCTGTCTCTTAGAAACGCCGCGCGGGGAGGCAGATGGCTCTCCGTCAGCAGTGCCGTTAACTCTTTGAAGGCAGCTGTGCTCTAAGTGTAGCGTGCCGTGCCGTGCCGTGCCATGTCTCCAGGACCCTGCAGTGGAACCACCTGCACCTCATAAAAACCAGCCTTCCAGACCAATCATAGACTGCAGACAAAGAGGGGTCTTACATCACCAACCGGTGGAGGTTTACCTCACAATATAACCACTGACCTTTCTCATAAGAGGCAAGGTATTTTTAGAGGGGGGAAAGCACGGCTTTTGTTCAATTTCTGAGCACTCTACAGAATAGTACAGACAGTGGGAGTGAGTGAAAGCTGCTTCAGGCCAGAGGAATTTATGTCAGATTGCACAAAATAATGAAGAATTCAGTTTTTTTCAATGATCTAATTCTTTGGCTATGTCCTGGATTTTCACAATCCTACCTGCAGCACCTTTAACCCTTGTGTCGTCTTCCGTTTAACCTTGTGCCTGTCGTCCTGAGAATCAACACTTTTTCTCATGTTTTCGTCTCTTTTACCGACACTTTTGTCTCATTTATTTCAATGTTTTTGGCCCTTTTTTACATTTAACTCTTCTTTTCACCACCATGTATAAACAACACCAACTTATTACCAGTTTTACATTTACGACATTTTTGGAATTTATGTTCAATGAATCTCATTTATAGGAAATGATGCCTAATTCTAAAGTTAAAAGAGCAGAAATTATGAATTATTTGGACAAATGCAATGTTTTTTTAATAAAACACTCAAAAGTCAATGAAAGTAGAGATCCTACGAGATACTATTGTTGTACTTGCAAAGCCCAATGTGTCGAATCAATCAGCCATTTATTTTGGGGTTATTAAATTTAGAAACCCTTATTTCGGATATATTTTGAAAAATGGGTCAAATTTGACCCGAAGACAACTCAAGGGTTTTATCAAATCGGAATCAGCTAAAATAGAGATGAGCAAATGCCAATCCCTAATCCTTGAATCCAACTATGACGTGAATCTAATGCAGACACTGTGTAACTGAGATAAAAGCAGGTAAGAGCTTATAAGACGTTATAAAAGGACAGCTCTGCTCCGAGCTTAGCAACATTTTAAAGCCAGTACACCTGCAGAACACTGAACTGGACTCTGGCTCCCTTTTCTACATTTCTCTGAAAGTGAAGAAGCAACGTTATAAGTATTCCTTCAACAAAATCCCCTCCAGTGCTTTCACCACCTCCTCCGCAGAAACCAGGTGTTGATTCATCATCTGCTTGCTCATCATGTGGTCTGTCAGCCCACACTTCAGCACCCCTACGCACAGTTTCTATCTTCAGTTCATCACTCGCAGTAAGAGAACGGGATGTTATACAATCTGAATACAGCGGCTCTAATCTTTTCCAAAACATACAAGTGCAGATTTTTTAATGTGCTGTGTTTTGCTGCTATTGGTTTTCACTCATTTAGACCTGTGTTTCTGACACTTAGTGCCCTGGAGCACCGTCTGACCTGGTTACGATACTGGTTTTGGGCACTGGCCCACACTGATCATACCGATCTGATGCCAGTTGACCACCTGAACGCCTCACTGTGTGGAAGACACTGGGATTATTACTATTACTATTATTATGTGTGTACGGCAACGACTTCTGTGACTTTTAACTTTGTGAAACAAAATGTAACAAATAAATACACAGATTTAAATTCACTGAATTGTTACATATAGGGAGGGAGAAAAACCCACACAGGCATGAAAAGACACACAAACCCATTCATAAACAGACATACACAGAGACAGACACAAGACAAGGGACCAGTCACATGTCCAGGTTGGGGTTGAGGACATCAATGAGTCCGCAATGATGCACCTGTGTCCAGGGTCATTCCTGGCGCTCCATGGATGCCGTAGAGGGTTCCATATCAACTACATCCAAGTAGGAAAGGGTCCCATTGTTATGTTTTGTTTTTTTTAATAATAAATGACAATATATATAGATCTGCCTCATTGTCAAAAGAAAAAAAAATACATTTACAACAACTACACAGGATTGTCCTGACACTGTCAGGCATCACAAGAAACACAAAGAGAGATATATGTGATAATAGAGGCCTAATGAATAAAAAACTGTCATTGACCTATTGTATTTCCAAATAGTACCCTGTTAGGAAATAAGACCATGGAGCTGTGTGGAGGTAGTTCTCGCTAACTAGCCTTAAAGGGAGGAGGAGCAGAGGCTGAGGGAGCTTCTACGGTCCCTGTTCAGACCTGGCATGAACGCAACAAAGATGCACCGAGGACACGTTGAGGGCAGTTCAGACCACATTTAGAAGTGCTACTACCAATAAATAGTATATATTTAAATGCTTTCTGCCATTCAGTCTAGTGATAGACCAATTTTTCGGCCGACCGATGTGGTATTTTTTCCCGGCATGATATACAGACAGGGCCGCCCTCTCACATCTCTCCATTTAGTCCATGTATAGGTACTGAGCATGTGTGTGTAATTCAGTGTGTAATAACTACAGAATGTGAATTGTAATTTCCCCTTGCAGGACTAATAAAGTATACATCATTATGACTATTATGATTATTATTATGATTATTATTATTATTATTAGGCGTCCACAGGCAGCTCTGTGCTGCTGGAGACTCTGCAGACCATGCACCGCCCCTCCCCCCCTTGCAGAGGGCTGGAAGCACTTTGTGGGCTGTGTTGTTGCTGGTTTTAGTTTGATCGACTGGATGCTCTAGCGGTTCCACCTACTGCCTGGCCTTTTGGCTTCTGGGGGGGGGGGGAGGGCTTGTGGGACGCTTCTGGGATGGATCGCGACCAACGGAAACACAAGCATTGTCTTGACTGGCCGTGGCGGCGCTGGAACGGAGCACAGACGCTCCTGGTGGAATTCAGGCTACATTTTAAGCTAGTTTGAGCATTACAATTCTTAGAACTAAGGAGCTAGGATTCAACATCAACAACATTTATGGGATTGTTCAGCGGCCTCTAGAGGTTTTGTCAGACATCTTTCAGGCTCTGCTTCCTTTGTGTTCCTCCTCAGGTCTCTGCAGGGTAAATCCAGACAGCTAGCTAGACTATCTGTCCAATCTGAGGACTATGGTTACCTGGTCCTCAGGTCTCTGCAGGGTAAATCCAGACAGCTAGCTAGACTATCTGTCCAATCTGAGGACTCCGGTTACCTGGTCCTCAGATCTCTGCAGGGTAAATCCAGACAGCTAGCTAGACTATCTGTCCAATCAGAGTTTTCTGTTGCACGACTAAAACTACTTTTGAACGTACACACGTTCCACCAAAACAACAAACAACAAAACTGTTTTGCAGCGGCGCCGTTGCAGACCCTCCTGCGCGGTGCTGTGGAGGAAGGTCTGGCAGGAGTGACACGCCCCTTACTGGGCCAATCAGGAACTTGATTTGTGAATATAGCCGTGGACTAGAGTTGCTGTAGTTGAAAGCCATCTGGGAGCATGCACAATGCTATTTTATTTGTAGCACACTGCAGTGTTTTAGAGTGCAGTCTTATGTCTTAGTGTGTATGTGTGTGTGTGTGTGTGTGTAACATGTGCTACCTCATCACAAATTCTGCTGTTACTCAGTAAGTAAAAGCCTGAGGGTGTGTGCAGAGAAAGCGTATTTGCTTTGAAATAAGTGGCCACCTGAAACAGTTTACAAAAGCTTTGCCGCAGGAACGACTGGAAGAGGAAATTGAAAAAGAATGAAGGGGGATGAACTCGAGAGAAGGGATCTTTGTCGTCACCTCCCCCTCTAACCTCCAGGAAAGTCATAGCAGAAGAGTTTGTGAAGGCTGAGCTTCTAGCTGTAGGGGGATTGGGCACGAGTTCAGGAACGCCACATTCAGCCCGATGTGAGCAGCAGAGACCGGGCTGTCCCCGCTGTCAGACAGTCAACAGGGGACAGTCCATAGGGGACAGTGGGAGAAGCCTCTGTGTACGTCCTCCGACACGCTGCAGTTTGCTGTTCAGCATGCTGGTTTATGGGGATCCTTCTACATGTGTGGTGCATACACACTGACACATGGCTTAACCCACCATGACACGGTTTAAATAGTATACACACAAAACCCCCAATTCAGCAAGTGTCTGAAGCACTTACTCAAGCACTTATGCAACAAATTGCAAAATGTATTTATTGAGCACAGGATAGGTTTTTGTTTATTTAACCCTTGTGTTGTCCTCCCGGCTCAATAGCGGACACATATTTGACATTTATTTTCAATTTTTACAGAATGGGACTGTCAAGCAGACAAACTGACCAACACATACATTATATAAAGATCCATGCTTGGCGCCTGTGTATCGATACAGTATTGCGATACTATGCTGTATCGATTCTTTCCCACTACTCCTCGTAGTGAACAGGACATTTAAAGCTGATAGATGCTTACGGGCTCTCTGCTGGTTACTGTGTAGCTTCATTTCACAGTTCTCAGCCAACATTCAAGCTACTATCTTAATATCGGTTTTAATATGTTTAAGCTCAGGGACCGGTACTGTAATACTGAAAGGGAGCCGCTCTCCCCCCCCTTTGTCTCATCATGCGTTATGTAACAGCCTCCAGGCCATTGTTTTAAAGCATTTGCTGCTCTTCCAGCTTTCATGCTGAGAATCGCAGCCACTCATCATCAGATGGTTCCGGCTCATGGGTCCGTGTTGCAGAGATTATGGACACAAAAGCACTAAAGTGAACTAAAACCCACTCCAGCAGAGAGACCACAGGTTGTGGAGCTGCTGTAGTAAGTGTTTCACATTCCTACTAGCATCATACTCCCTCTGTCCGATCCAAGTACCACTCGGGATAATGGGAAAAAACTACAAAATAAGACCCTTATTTTGGATTGATCGGGACTAAAACCAAGCCCTCTCAATGCTACCCACTCAAACACTGGACTCAAAACAGAAAACAACAAACCTGTAATACACTGATATATGACAAGAAATATAACTAATGTTAACTAATGACATTTGTTTTTTGTACACATTCCTGTACATTTTTATGTTCTCTTTGTTTTCCCTGACTTCTAAGCCAAGATTGAGTTGCAAGTTGTGTGTTTCCAGGGCAACAGTTGCTCACCGGGTGCAATTCATCAAACTGGCAGTACGTCATTAGAAGCAAGACGCCCCAACTCGGAGTCATTTCCTGAGTAGCATCCGGTCCTGAGTGTACTGATTCCAATGGGATTATTATTCTGCCCCATAGTCACCAAAGTAAATGTTGTAATATATGGAATATATGTTTCACAAGTCACATATCTCCATAAAATTCGGACACCAAAATGTAATTTTTCAGTCGGACACACCAGGAGACAGTTGACGACGTTTGTGTCTCAGGAACAAGACTCTCGCGAGATCTGGCAACACAGATCAGATGACCCCAACTACTCGCGAAAGCCCTAACATATCTCATTTTTCATAATGGTAGATATGTTTCCTAGTTTCCTACCAAGAGCCTGGGTCTGGGTCTGGGTCTGTCCCAGGTTTCTTCCCAAAGAGGAGTTTTTCCTCGCCACTGTGGCCCTGTTGCTTGCTCTGGAGGAAACTACTAGACCTGTTGGGTCCTTGTAAATTCTGGAGTGTGGTCTAGACCTCCTCTATCTGTAAAGGGTCTCCAGATAACTCTTGTTTTGAATTGATACTATAAATAAAATTGAAATTGAAATAGTTGAGCGCCCGGATGACCCAGCTGGTAGATCAGGCGCCCATATGTAGAGGTTCACACCTCGACGCAGTGGGCCCGAGTTCGACTCCGTCCTTTGCTGCATGTCACCCCCCTCCCCTTTAATGTCTTCACCTGTCCTGTCAAATGAAGGCCTAAAATGCCCAAAAAATTATCTTAAATATTATCTTTAAAAAACAAACATGTCTCTTAATTAGCACAACCACTAAAGCGCTATGTGGAAAGCGTTGCTGTGTAGATGGCTGCACCAACAATGGATCCAATAACCCTGATCTCCGATTCTTTCCCCCTGCCATGTCCCAAAAACAATCATGATGGGTTCTGGCTCCCGGGCATAGACCAGACCGGCATCGTCGAGGCTCCGATTTGGGGGAGAGAAACACCCGGTCACAAGACATCAGGACAGAAAGAGCAAAATGCAGCAAAGCGGTTGCGTAGCGGGTTAGTTGGGACTTTCACACTGAGATTTGAGACTCATAAGATTATATTCAAAGTCGGTGAGGCAAATCTATAAATAAATATGGAACCGGTTCCTAAGTCTCTGATATAACCGGACCAAAGGACTAAGATTGGGCGTTGAGAATCGGTTCCACCTTGAAATCGTTTTAAAAATTAAACATTTCTGTTGGAGGTGATGAGTCCCTTTGGGCTTTGCCTTTGTAAACCTATAACATGTACAGATAAAAGAAAAATAACACAATAAAGCAAAGGGGAAAAGCCAATAAGCATAATATGAGGACTTTAACTCTCCATCACCGCATGCTGTTCCACTGTTCTTACCGTAGTCTGTGCCAGCATATAATCCTGTATTAAGAGATGGTTTTTGTATTGGGAGATTTCTAGTTCTTGCCTGTTAAAGGCTTCGGGATAAACTAGGTTAGAGCTGAATAAAGCTTTCATTCTCATCCCACTCATTAAATCAATTACTTCCACTTTGAAAGAGCAATTGTTGTTCGTCTGCTCCTCTAATCTCCGTTAAACCCTGTTTGGCAAACACACAGCGCTTACAGTACACTCCAGTTCAAACAGCAGAGCAAGTCATATCTCAGACCTGTTGCTCGTTATTAAAGCCTTGGCCTGTATTGCAGTGTGCTCTGCAATGTGTACTGCAATACTTTTTGTACCAAAGGGTTTCTAACTACAGCACACTGCCGCCCTCGGACTCTGTCTACGGTGCATTTGCAGTATGGGATTTCTAAATGAAACAAAGAAATATTAATCTTTCAAATTTCCAACCGACCAATTTTCCTACAAGTTCATGCAAAGATAAAAACCAGAAGGCCGTGACACACCAACCCCATAAAATCGGCTGGCGGACAGTCTGGCGATGCCATCGTCCGTGGGGGGGGGGGCCCATTGGTCTTCAGCTCGGCCAATTGGCTGAGTCGGAAGGCGGGCAAACATGACCAATCTGATTGGTGGAGTGCAAACCCGGAAATGACGAGCGGGATGACTACAGTCTCTCAAAATCTGACCAAAATCTTCCAAACTTAAGATTTTGTATGTAAGGGAAGAGTTTCCAAAATGCTCCTCCTGTCCAACCTACTGCCACTGATCCAAGGACAAGAGAATTTAACCCTCATGTTGTCCTCGGGTCAGATTGACCCGTTTTCCAACCTCAATGTTCTTTATAATTACCAAAAATAATACAATTGATTTTATCAATGACTTTATATGATTTAACAAGATTTTATAGCATTTGAAAAACAAATTGAAGTGTTTTTGAAATAGTATTGAGTAAAAGTTGACATATTCCAGTCTGTGATTATCATCAACTTCCATGTTGCATTGTTAAAAAACAAATATCACTAAAAAGAGTCAACAAAAGTGTTGATTTTCAATTTCTATGGGAAGACAACACGAGGGTTAAATGATGAATCGATGATCCAAACTACTGGGCTACTTCTCCACCAATCACTGCAGCTCTGAGACTCATGTCTCCTGTCCACAGTCACAGTGTGTGTTCCTGTATGACGCCTCCAGGTGGACTTGGAGCTACCAGCCCTGGGACACAGAGACCTCGCTGGGCCCCAAAACTCTGCTCTTAACACACAACCTGCACTTTATGAATGAAATCCCTCCACAGAACACACACACACACACACACACACACACACACACACCGCTGCATGCACCTACATGCTGATTGGGTGTAAAGTCTCTTTGTAGACACTGGCTCCGGTCCTGACTCTGGTACAGCTCTGTGCTCGATATGGAAAGTTTAGGACTCCTGAAAGTCGCTCTGCGCAAGCGCACACACACACACACACACACACACACACACACACACACACACACACACACACTTTGCACTAAGGCTGTGCATTTTTTTACACCCTCCGACAAAGCTATAAATCTGTTTTTTTGTACTATTGTTTATGAAACTTTCTTTTTGCATGTTACCCAAATACAACTCCAGAGTGTGTGTACGCGTGTGCGTGCGTGTGCGCGTGTGCGTCTCTGTTATCAAACCGCAGTAGTATCACTGTGAGAGTCCGTCGGGATGCTCCTACCTTGCAGATTCTGCACCCGGATGTCGCTGATCTGTCCGATGAATTCCTCCCGCTCGAACCAGTCCTCCCACTCGTGTCCAGCCATGTGGATCCGCGGAGAGACCTGCAGGGACCGGGACGAGGCCAGGCGGGATGTCTATAGTCCGGCCGGCCGGCCGAGAGTCATGCAAGCCCGGGTACACACGGCCAGAGGGGAGAGGGGGGGGGCAGGGT
>NC_048426.1:23293371-23301844 GCF_013103735.1 Etheostoma cragini | reverse complement strand
TCCCTCCCTCTCTCTCTCTCTCTCTCTCTCTCTCCAAATATTCAAACATAACGCAATGAGCAGTTCTATTGAACATAATATATAATAACACAGTATTAGGATGGATTTGAATGAGACTAATGATATGCAGCTGGGGGGGGGGTTCTCTGAGAATGTACCTTCTGGTCATTTTTAATTATGATCCAAATGTCTCATAAGATACTGTTCTAAACAGCGTGAGAGCTTTGCTGTACTTTACAGAAGAGAAAAAGAAAGGAGGGATGACTCTTCCTCGAACACACACCGACCCATAACACCACATTTTTAAAACTAGGACACCTTTATTGGCAAAGTGGGACACTTAAAACTCATTCAATTATGAGTCAATCAATTATAATTATGAATGAACCGGATCCACAACAATAACCCATCCAAGTATTAATCCTCATGTTGTCCTCATGTTGTCCTCATGTTGTCCTCATGTTGTCCCCATGTTGTCCTCATGTTGTCCTACATCAATGTTATAATTATAATTCCCCACAATAACATGGGTGGAATCAATAACATTGATTCCACCCATCGCTCTTTGGCAAGTACAAATCTCTACTTTCATTAATTTTGGGGCGTCTTATTCAATTTTATAGCATTTGAAAAAAATGGAAGTGTTTTTGAAATAGTTTTGAGTAAAAGTTGACATATTCCAGTCTGTGATTATCATCAACATCCATTCCTTTAATTTTAGTCTCAATAATTCCTAATTTCTGCTTTTCTAACTCAAACATTAGGTATAATTTCCTATAAATGAGGTTTATTGACCATAAATTTGAAGAATAACTGTAAACTAAAGGTAATAAGTTAGTGTTACGTTGTGGTGAAAACGTCAAAAGAAAAGTGACAAACATTGAAAAAATTCAGCAAAAGTGTTGAAAAAAGGGACAAAAACATGAGAAAAAGTTCAAAACATCGGTAAAACATCGCCAACAAAAGTGTTAATTTTAATTTTGACTGGAAGACGACACAAGGGTTAACAACTAAAGTAATAATGATAATAATAATTGAATTTTTGGAGGTATGGGTGCAGATACAGCAGGTTTCTTTCCTCGGCTATCCGAGCTCGTAACCCTCCTTCTTCCTTGTTTTCTTTCTCTGTGTTACATAAGATTTCAATCATAAATTGTGTTGCTGCTACAACAAGATCTCCCACGCACATGCACGTTGGACGATGTGAAAACAAGTCCTTATCTTCTGCAGAGCGCTCTGGTTCGGTGTTTCTTCTGGATTCAGTTGTGCGTGGACAGCAGCTGAAGGACTAGAGTTCGTGGCTCCGTTGAGTCCAGGCTGGACCTGCGTCTGGTCTCTGTACCCTGTCACCACGCGGGAAATGAGGATCACATCAGGGAAACATGTTGAAGCTCTTCAGACAGACAGACAGTCATTTATCAGTGGACAGTGGAGCTACGTGGCTTAAAGCTACGGCGCGTAGTTTCTGTCCCCCCCCCCCCCCCATGAGGAATTCTAAATAAAAACGCAAACTGTCGGCGCGTCCACGTGATACAAGTCTTCTGTGATCGCCGATTACAGAAGGCTTGTATCATGTGTCAGGTTCGATTACCCAGCAACACTGTCTCTGAACAGCACCTGTTCACTGGTTCCACTTCTTATTCCACTTGTTTAGTATTATTCATCCTTCTCATTCTCTATTCCAGAGCTGTTCATATTGTAATATAATAACATATTACTTCTTATTTCAGCATCCTTTGCACTATGATCCACATTTAAAATAATAACTATCACAACTCACTGCACTCTTAATTGCACTCATGCCTCTGTTTTGGTTCTGTTCAGAGTGTGTATGTATTAGTGTGTATATATTAGTGTGTACATATTCGTGTGTATATATTGTTGGTTGTTTTGAATGTGTAAGCACATTGGGAGCAACGATGTTCCAAAGTTGAATCCCTCGTACGTGTCCTCACACCTGGAAATAAAGCTGATTCTGATTCTGATGTGGATGCGCACCCGTTAACAAGCTGGGTTTTTGAATATATATATATTTTTACTATATACACAAATAGAAACACAAAAACTATTTGTACTTGTTCTTGATATGGCTGCTGAAAGTCAAGGGAAGTTCCGGCATTTACACTGAAAACAGAGAATTATTGAAGATTATTGACTGATAATTTATGTTAAATGTCTTTTTTTCGTCAAAGGTTTTACTGTTATTATTATTACTATTATTACTGTTACTATTGCTATCTTTAGACTGTCTTCTTTTCTCTCTATACTGAATTTGTTCTTTTTCTTGCTGAACACTGCAGCTGGAAATTTCAATTTCCTTGAGGGAGACATCCTAAAAGTATTAATAAAGAGAACTCTAAGTCTAAGAAAATGTATATTATACAACCGGATGGAAAAACTTTACATTACATAATAAAAAGGAGACCTGCATGCTGGATATTAAAAAACAAGATAATACATTCCTCTATAGCCTATTGAGGGCCAACCCACATGTAAACCCACACAAGCTAATACACAAACTAGGATTTCTATAAATAAAGACCCATTTGCATGCTGACCCACAAAAACCCAGTTGGGAGGTTATTTTGTCCCTCAGTGTCAGCGTACCGCTGCCCACACAGTATAAAGCAGACGCACATGTTATGTGACATATTTCAGAGTGCAAAGTGATCATCTTCCTACTGACAAACAGGTTTTTTTGCAGTAAGCGCCCCAGAGGTGACTCAACGCTGAAGTCGGTCCTGATCTTTACAGCGGTTGAAATCTGAAACCGGCCAGCCGACATCATCCGGAGTAATCTGTTTAAAAGCCATCTGGCACATTTCCATGCAACCAACTGTTCAACAAATAATCAAATCACACGGCAATACTTCCGCAGAAACTATGCATCATCTTCCAATCAGCACACAACACGACTCGCCCTGTCACAGGGTTAAAAAAAGCCCTGCAAACACAGACTGTCACGCTGTGAAAACACGCCGCGTCCTTTAATATCTAAAAAATGTGCATCAAAGTTATGTGTGATGTGTGATGTGATGAATGTGGCAGATCATATTTAATAATCAGGGATCCACTGAATCCAGGATTCGGCTTTGGCCGGATACTGGGCTCTTTGACAGTTCAGTTGAGTTCAGCTTCTGGCTAACCTTAGAAATTAAGCAGAAAAGGTGATGTTCGGCAGTACTTTCAGTCAAAAGAAGGCTATTCAAGTTGAGCTACATGCTCATTTTGCAGGATTTGTCTGGAGATGACAAGGACCCTGAACAACACACAACATCGCTGCTGTTACAACGTTTGGTATGAAACCAAAATAATCCAAAAGAATATGAGTAGTGCATGAAGGAATCTACAGACAGCAGCCAAAATGAAACTTCAGGTGCAGCAAGGAAGGACATTACTGCGTTTACTGTGGTAATGGACTGAGGATGGGAGGAGGATTTGGGTTTTGTTTTGGGAACCCCCAAAAATCTAGATTTGGTGCATCCCTCGTAATAATAGGTGGTCCTCTGCAGTTACTCTCAACTACTCTTCTTTAATATTTAAAGGTGCACTGCCACAAGTATTTCATGACTTTGGGATAATGTCTGAAGTTTTACCATGAAAGCCAGCAGGAAGACTCAGCTCCATTTGGGCCAGTTCTCATTAATATTCAACAGGCTAAGCGGTTTGACTCCGATTGGCTAACAGCTAGCCAATGAGAGCCTGGCTATCAGCGTCCTGGACTCAGCGCAACTGGGCGAGCTCATGAATATTAATGAGCTCAGGCAACATGATGTCAGACGGATCAGCTGTTGTGATTGGTCTGATATCTCCTCCTCTTTCTTTATTTCTTTACTTGATGTAAGGGGAGCTTGACCATGCCACGCTCTCTAAGTAGTGATTAAAATGTTGAAAAGCACTCTGAAACCTGTTGGAAGCCAATGAAGAGCCTCAAGCACCGGAGTGATGCGGATCTCCTGCTGGTCTCAGACAAACGTCTGGCTGCTGCATTCTGTACAACTTGCAAAAGTGTGAAATCAACTGCATATACTGGAGGGAGATGTCTTGTAGTCAATAAAATAAATAAAAGTATTTACAACGCACTTTTAAATACAAGTCCTGAAGACAAAAGTCAAAGTGAACCAACACAGCACAGGAACAAGTTGCCCCAGTCACAGACACCTCATCATTAACTTCCTCCTCTCCCTGTCCATCTGCTGTGTCACTGCACGGACACACACACACACACACACACACACACACACACACACACACACACACACACACACACACACACACACACACACACACACACACACACTGCATGCGGCCAGAGGAAGGACGAGTCAACACTTGACTGCACAGACACGGAGCTGTTTGTCCCCTCTGAGTACAGTGATATCTCAGGAAGTATCATTGAGCGTCACATCTGAATTCAGAGCATGATGACGACGATACAAAGATGATTTAGTGTGTGTGTACTCATCAACAACAGCAGGACTTGTAAAAACCAAGATCATATATCCTCATGTGATGTGATGATCCTTGTTGTTCTCTTTTCATATCATCTCTGTTTCATTTTGCATACTGTACATGACAGGCTCTCCTCATTTCCCTTTCAAATCCGCTCAGCTGCAGTCCTCAGGCTGTGTGGCCTTTGATGGTCTTACATCACCAACAGGTGCTTAGTACACCCCAGTACTGTATGCGAGAGAGTTATAACTAGTCTCGCATTGCCAGACCTATCTTTATAACCCCTCTCTGGAAGAACCAAGCAGGGCTGCCTTGTTGCACGATCCAAATCATCTTCAAAACTCTCCATTTTCAGTGGGTAGGGATGTAAATGTTTAACCGTTTATCCGTTAACAGACAACAGGAGTTTTGACCGGTTAGTCTAATATTATCAGTTCCGGTCGCTAGCACAAAGTCTGAACGGAGTTTGAGAACGGCAACACACAGAGAGCAGGAGGTCAGGGACAACCGGCGCGGGATGTCAGGCAATTATCCTGAAAAATATACTTCTGTTGATCCAGACTCTTTATACCTTTTGACCTCGCTGACGCCCAGCGCACACACAGACTCAAACACTGGCGACACTGCACAATGCTTTCACTGGTAGTGCTAACATTGAACATACTGCACTCTTGCAGCCCACTAGGCCTGCACGATGTTGGAAAAGATCTTACAGTGCAACATCTTTTCCTCCTCCGATAGCTATATATTGCGATATGAAAAAAGGAAAAGGAAATTTAAAAGATGACGTAAATAACTCTATTTGGATATATAAATCATGTTCGACTACTGCGGTGATTTTGTAGGGGAGTACGTCTACATAGAAGAAAAAAATTGAAAAAGGATCTTTTCTAATGTGAACCATACTTAGTTAAACTTGAATGCTTTACAAACACCAAAGCAAGTAAGCTATGACTAACGTTACTCTTCTGAAGTGGTTTTGGAGAGGGACATCAGGTAGAAATAAACTGGTTGACTAGCATGACACCATTGTATTTATATAATAATCAGTCCAGGCTAACGGGAATGACAGTGACTGCGTGCTGCTTCCTCTAAATGTCAGGTTGTGGTTGACTAGCTCGTTAGCTCGTTAGCTCATTAGCTCGATAAACTGATCAGACCTAGACGTCAAGGTCACTAGTAACAAACTCTTTATATCCAAGAACAATTAAAACCAGTAGAAATGACGTTAGACTATTCCTTATTTTTCTCTCTCTCTCTCCCAACCTCACCGGCTGCATTGCTATCAGCTGAATGTGGGCGTTTACACTTTCAGTTCAACCAATCAGATTTGCGGTTATCGATGCGTTTTTCCCCACAACGATGATTTTAATAATGTCTTCCTACTTTCTCCTTAAAAATATTCCACACACACAACACAACACACATGATGCATCACATATGATAGACCTGGCTGCACTAAAAAAAGATGCAACTCTATAATTCAAGAGAGATTACGTAACTCTGAATGATAAATCATATGAAGCAGCTGATTCAAAATAAAAAGGATAGCTTTTAAGGATATTTCAGCGCTATGATACATATACGGTTTAATTAAATATCATTTGAGAGTATTCTAGAGAAGCAAACAGAGCAGGACACCACCAGATTTTCAGTATTTTCCCCACAGGAGTTTATGCTGTACATAAGGTGTGTTTCACACATCTGGCATAAAAACCTTCACACACACACACACACACACACACACACACAACAGCCAGATTCTGTGACCTGCTGTGTATAAATAGAGTTTTTAATCCTTAGATGTTCTAAATGCTGTTTTAGAGACAGGTTCACCTTGACGATAAAGACAGACAGAGAGAGGACAGATGGAAGCAAGAGGGGCATGCAAGAAACATCTGGCTCTTAAAGGTGCATACACACACACACACACACACACACACACACAGTCCACAAATGACGTACAGTTATACTGTGATACAGCAGTATTCATAACAACAGTAATCAGTATTTTTTAACCTATTTAGAAAAGGACGTTAACATGAAAAGATAAAAAACACTAAATGTAAAATCTTTGATTAACTGGCCATAAACTGAATTACTGTGTGGTCTGGCTACAGATATCACAGTTTTCTAGGATGCTGCAGATGGCTGAGGACTGGAACCTGGTTTGGGAGAGTACTGGTCTGGTATTTGTGCTCCAACGACTTGGCAGCGCGGGGGCTCCAGATTGCAGCACAGCTCGGTGGGCCTGGCTGGGGAGCCGAGGTGGGAGCAGCGTGGGAGGACACACACAGGCGGGTACATCAGACGAGGAAAACATCGTTATAACGTCCTGGAGAAGATTAACTGGGGTGGCAGGAGATAGTAACAAGTACCTCTGTTCAAGTCAGATACTCAAGTACAAATATTGTGGTACTTGAGTCTTTTCATGTCACTTTCTACTCCTTCTCCGATACATTTCAGAGAGAAACATTGTATTTCTTACTCCACTACATTCATCTGACAGCTTTAGTTACTTTACAAATTAAGATTTTTGCACACAAAGCATGTGTAGTTTATAAAACACAATATTTCATTGTAAGTTAAACTACCCAGAAATATACAGGCCTACATGTCCAGCTGAAGTGATCAGACCATTGAGTGCTTTTACTTGTAATAATTGAAGGAGATTTTCCTGATGATATCAGTGGGATTTGGTGACACACACACGCAAATTTCACAAAAAACGTTGACAGAATTTTGCATATTGGCGAACAATTCCCATGTTTGCATCTCTACATTTACCTGGAAGGTGATTGTGCCACGCGATGAATTTGCTTTGGTGTGAACCAACTATTAGTGTGTATTTGTACAACAAGTAGAAATGTGTTAGTCTGTCTCTAAATACTCTCTGCTCCACCGGTGGACTCTTTATGGTTACACAACCAATCTCTTACGTTACGAGCTCTTTAAAAGAACAGTCCGCCACACTGGAGCATTAATTAGTTTGCTGTTGCCACACACACACACACACACACACACACACACACACACTAAGATGTTTGTTCCTTCCTGTGTGTTCAGTGTGTGTCTTAGAGCCCCTGGCAACAGTAGTCAGGAGATCATCTCATTTACATTATCTGTTTTTTATTATACAGAATTATCTGTTTTTTATTATTTAGGTTTTATTGATTTGGTAATCAATTGACAGGGGAGGGTCATTGATACGTGTGCAGTGTAATGCAATGTAGGGTGGGTTGTGTGTGTTGTATGTGAGTGTTAAGTCTGTGTGTTATTGATGATTACAGCAGCCTTATGTAGCACTCATGACAAAGACAAATTTCCCTCAGGTGACAATAATGTTGATTTTGACAAAGTTAAACACAAAAAATTTGATTCCAGAACAAATATTCAGAGTGCATTTTTATTTCATCAGAATAAAAAAAAACATCGGTTAAATACAAGCACTCTTGACTAACATGAGCTTTTTGTTTTCTCTTTCAAAACATTAATAAAATAGAGTTAAAAAAGCTCTCATTTGTCAATCGTTACCTGCATATTTTCATAATGAAGACCTCGATATGAGAGCAGACACCGGCCTTCTTTTGCATAACAAGTGTACTCAAACTCTTCAGGCCACCTCTCTGCTGTATGTTTGCCACGCATGCACGGTGTGTTTAAAGGACCAGTTGTGCTCAGGACATTCAAGTTGTTTCATATTTTGCATAAAGTATCAATGGACACAACGTAGGATTTGAGCCAGGCCTTCAATAGGCTTCAAAACAACACATTCACTTTACAATGCAGCATTAACACACATGACAAGCATAACCTCATACTTAACTCAGTTATTAACCGTTATATGGTACATGAGAGCGCTTTATAAAGCTACATACTGAATCAATACAGAATGTTATGGCACTGAGTACAGTAGAGTAACTGGAGGGTACACACCGAGCTTTAAGGCCATAGTAATAGTGTAGTATAGTATATCTGCATTAATATGTGACACATACTTGCAAGCAGGGACGGAGTGGGG
>NC_048426.1:23291670-23293361 GCF_013103735.1 Etheostoma cragini | reverse complement strand
GGGGCTGGTTTCTGGGGCTCCAGCCTCCAATATTGTCTCAAAAGCCTCTTAATCTTTTAGTTTTATAAAATAATCCCCTTTAATTTTAACATAAGTAATGGTGTTCATGCCAAATTCTTACCCTACCTGTTATGTAATTATATTTATAAAATAAAAAACACAGCCAATTGTTGCCCTATTTTGCCCTATTTTGTTGTTCTGGTTTCAGAACAACAAAGACAGTTGGAGAACAGTTAAAAACAAAAGAGAGGTTTCTATGACTACTATCATGTTTTTTTCTTCCTAATGATGTACAGATTTGTATCAATTTTATTGTCAAATGTCCTTAAAAAGAAGAAAATAGTGCATATGTGCACATGACTGCCATAAATGGAGCCTGTCCCCGGAGCCCCCCCCTATATTTAGGCCGTCTCCGTTAGGCTCCGCCCCTGCTTGTACGTTTTATAACCGACAGTCCGCTCTAAATACTTAAAGAAGTTATAATTATAACACCTATAGAAAACTATATGAACATTACCAAATGTGTAAAAAAAAAGACATATTTGAACCGTTTTAAAACGTGTACGCTGCTAATATAATATACCTAAAATAACTGTAGTAAAGCAACGTAAGGCCGGGTCACGCTGCCGAGCATCAGCAGGATTTAAAGGAAGATTAAAAGCATGTGAGGGCGGCGCTAGAGGCTCGGTTCCACACCTGACAACTGGATCTAAAGCATGGTAGACAGTCGGACTGGGACCTCACGTGTATTCCTATTGAACCAAAATACATCCAACATCATCACCCAGATGGGTCAATCACTGGAACGAGACAAAAAACTGATGGTTGGACGTCTCCTCGTGCTACGGGAAGATGTCTCACAGTGACTGCTCATTGGCATGTCACACTTAATAACAAAATACTTTCTTCTGTAGGGGAAAGCCTCATCTAAGTAGAATATTTGTTGTTAATATTCTATGTAATTTGCACTTTAATTAATAAGAGACGCTGAATTTTCAGTTTTCTAGCTGATTGTCTTCTTTTGAGTGTGGAGATGATGTGGAGTGCTTATTGTTTACATCTTGTTTACAGAGTCAGGGGACAGACTGTATGACACGAGGCGGTCCCGCCTGAGACCTGCACAGTAAAAACATATCGTCTTCTGCAGAACCGAACCGTGATGTCTGAATCGAGGTACCGTTCCACCCCTAAAAGACGCTATCGCTCATTAAAAAAGCTAAACTTTGCTTTCTGCCATAATGTGAACACGGCCTTCTCTTCTGCGGGAAAAAACGGTGCCGTCACTCGGATGTGTGACACGACAAAATCCCCAAAACTATTATTTGAGGGCAGTTAAAATCTTGTGTTCGGCTGTTAGTTTTGTTTTTGGGAGTTATACTATCATTCTTGTCTGAACCAGAATTGTGATGATTTAGTGATGTTAAAATGTCTTTGTGTCCTCATCTGTGCTCTTTCATTCCCAAGCAAAAGCTGCATTCATCGTTAAATAAGCATGGAAGCTAAAAAAAATACTAAAACTGTACAACAATCCAACATGGCTCTTACACCGGAGTACTTGTGAAGTTACACATTCACTTGATGTGGCCACTGTTGCCACAGCAACATGCTAAATCAATCATACACACAAACACAGCCAAAAAAGGGAAAATAGCTCTATGCATGTGGAGGTGTTTGGGTGTATTTTTAGGGGG
>NC_048426.1:23285776-23291660 GCF_013103735.1 Etheostoma cragini | reverse complement strand
GGAGTGAAGAGAGAGAGAGAGAGAGAGAGATTATTTTGTGTTTGCACAAAAAACTAAATGTTGGCGTCAGGAGTCCACTGAGCTCGGCTTTCTAGTAGTTTCCACTGGTGGTTGAGGCTGTGAAAAACACTGATGGCTTTGTTCAAGCTACAGTAGCAGCTTCAGAAGAGAAAAGCAACTGAACATGAGATACTTGTACAGTTAAGAAAGGAAAACCAAGATCAAGGACACCTCCTTCTTCCTGCATCAACAACGGCAGATCGGTCGTCAGGGAACCCGTGCCAACAGGATAAAAATAAAAAGACCGAAAATCTTAAACTTACATGCAAGAACACACACAATTTTAGAGTATGTACGGTCTCATAATCTAGTGACAGGTGCGCCTGGTTAGCTCACCTGGGACAGCGTGCGGCCCATGTACCAAGGCTCAGTCCCTTCCAGAGCGGCTGCAGGTTCAGCTCCGACCTGCGGCCCTTTGCTGCATGTCGTTCCCCCTCTCACGTCTTCAGCTGTCCTATCTAATAAAGCCCTAAAAGGACCTCGAAAATAATCTTTCAAAATTAAATATTCTACTGACAGGAGCATTTTTGGTTCTTTAAAGTACACTACCGGTCAAAAATGTTTGGGGTCACTTAGAAATTCCCATTGCACTCCGTTATAGACAGAATACCAGCGGAGATCAGTTGCATTGTTATTTTAACCAGGGAAGTAATCAGATTACATTATGTGATTACATAATTGCAAAAGGCTTCTCGGGTAGTTTTTTAAGAGGATATCAGATTAGTGAACAGAATGAGCCTTTGCAGCATTGGATCAGCTGGTATTCTGTCTATAACGGAGTGGAATGGATATTGTAAGTGAACCGTAACCTTTTGTGTACATTGCAAATGCTAAGCTAATATCGCTAATAAACGTCCTTAACTAGAATTCAGAGCCCTGGACGAGGATTACATGCTCCAACATTGTAAGAGTAAAGATTATATCATGCGATTATGAATCTTCATGTGTATCACTTCCACTAAATTGCTACCGAATGAATGAACCACACGTGAGGACCCTGATCAAAAACTGTCCATGTTGTCCACTGGGGCTCGACTCGAGCCAGCTGATGGTGGACTGGTCGAGTCCCGAGACGCTGGTTTTAAAAACCAAAGGCACGTCACCCGTTTCAACAGCCAATAGCAAAGTCATCTGGTCAAGACAGCTGCAAACTATGGAAATAAACTGATCCACGATCTGTTTTAGTTCAATGTTAAACTGTCAGCTGGTCGAAAAAGCAGAGTTTCAGACGGAGGCTCAACGAGCGCCCGCATGCATGATATGTGTGTGTGTGTGTGTGTGTGTGTGTGTGTGTGTGTGTGTGGGGGGGGGAGCTAAAGAGTGACTGAAGAGAGCGAGAGGCGTTAGAACAACGCCGTGGATCAGAGAAAGAAATACAGTGTTGAACTGCCGTTTCATCACCAGAAATGCAAGTGGAGCAAGCATCTCGCTATCACTAACGTCATCCACATTCATATTTAGACGTAACACATGATATATCCAGCTACAAAAAAAAAAAACTGAAAGTCGGAAGTTAGACAGAAGTACAAAAAGAGTGGTTGCTATGGAGATGCTACATCGTCATGAAGGTGTCAGGTCTTCCTCACTTTCTCTCCCAGTCACAACACAAGGGTTAGCATTAGCCACGCTGCTCTCAGTATGAACACACAATGCTAGGAACACACGTCGTCATTTTTTTAAAGCCTTGTTTAAAAAGATTAAACGTAACAATTTAAAATATAAAGCTGCACTTTGTAATTCTTTGCAAACCAGTTATGTAACATTGCTACATACCATTTGCACAGCATTAGCTGAAGCATTGCTTTACTTCCGGGTATCTTGGTACCACTGCAGGGTGGAATTAGACACATATTTCAACAGTGTCATGTCCACGTCTGTTGCTGAGGTCTTTGGTTTGATCTCCTGGTACATGTTCCACATTACACGGACCGGTTGACTTCGGCTGAGCATCTCTCACCCTGTGTACAGTGTCACCTCATAATCCACCAGGCGGGTCCTGGTGGCCGCCAGGCCGGCGTGGGCGGGGCCTAGACACAGGGCTGAAAAGCGGAAGTGAAGCAGACATCAGAGAACAGATGTTGTGGGGGAACAGCTCACTGCAGAGGACTGTTTTTGGACTTGTCGTGACGTTTGTGTTAATGTTATGTCCGGTTATGTTTGAACATCTAACAAATTAACCTTAATCGGGCGGCTAGATGGTTGGATTTCCTCTTTTTCAAATGAACGAGTAAAACCAAGCTCTGGTCTGATCCTTTACGTTAACGTGAGTAATCAAGTTTTCCCGGGGTTACTTATACCATGACAATAGTAGGAATTTAATCAACTACCACTTATTTAATGGAAATTTGGATTTTTACATTTCTAGTCTGATGAGAAGCCTTTATAGTTTTAATGAGATGTGTTTTTGTGTAATAACAAGAAAGTTACATATATATATATATAATGTGGTTATAACCAACATAGATACTTGTTAAAACTGATAATTAGGTGAGTAGTAATACCTAGAAAAATATATGTAGACAATTTTTTGTGTCATAATGGCAGCAATAGAGTGCTGTAAAGTGACTTCTAGTGAGCCCTGATAACGGGTTATATTAGGTATTATTAAAACAAAACAAAAAATTTTGGGAAGGCATGGCGATGTAAGACGACAAAAAAGGACTTTGGTTAACAGATGTTGCAGCTACTGCGGGCTGGTTATAGTACTTTGAAATTCTTAGAATGAACACTGGATTTGTAGTCCTATTGGACCTTTGTATACTCTTCGTGATATGTAGTTTAACAGTTAAAAGGTCATGATTTTTAAATTAAAAAGAAGCAAAGGATGTAAAACAGTTTGCAGATCTGCACCCTTTTCTAGGTTTTGGGTTCCTTCACAGATTGGGGTCCATCCTAGTGGAGATGATAATAAAGGAGTCCTTTTTAAAAAGTGAGTAAGCGTTTTGTTGCAAATCCTTTGAATTGGACTGACGGTTTGTCAATGGACAAAGGTGGTTAACATGTCCTACATCAGCCAAGGGTTTATTAAAGCATCGCACGCTGCTGTAGAGAGCGAGGTGAGATATTACTCCATCCGAGGAGGTTCTCCTATGTGGGCGGCGGTCCTTCGTAACGGAGCATGATGTTGAAGGATCGGGCGAAGTTGTTGGAGAGGGAGCAGCTGTTGCCTTGGTCCATGAGGGGCAGCAGGAAGGCCAGGAGCAGCAGAGCCAGGAGCAGGAGCCACAGGAGCAGAGCCAGCCGACACACCCGCCACATCCAACCCGGCTTCTGCAACAACAACAACAACAGCAGCAAAAACAACACATTAACGACATGCGTTTGTCCCAATTTTGAGTCTTTAAACAATACATGGGTGCTGATTCAATTTGTGATTCTGTAAGTATTTCAATTTGATAGCATTGCATATTGTGATCATCTTTTTCTTCTTTCTTCTAAAACAATAGTTGAATAATACACTTTGAGAGACAATGTATCATGAGACATTTTGAAAAACTTTTTCCGAAAGAACGCACATGACACGTCAGTCATTTGTAAAGAACATTATTACGTCATGTCACTTAGCGGACGCTTTTAACTAAAGCGACTTGCATCTGCTGTACTGTGTATGTATGAGGTTGCACGCCTCTGGAGCAACGAGGGGTTAAGGGTCTTGCTCAGGGACACATTGGTGGATGTACTGCAGTGGGAATCCAACCCAGATCTCCCACCCCGAAAGGCATGTGTCATATCCACCTCGTCATTGGTAAAAAAAAAAAAATGTATTAACTTTTTTTTAATCTGGGGAATTTTTTTTCTTTCAAAGAAGTACAGTGAACCCTTGTTTTTCGCGGGGGTTACGTTCCAAAAATAACCCGTGATAGGCGAAATACGTGAAGTAGTAACCTTTATTTTATTTTTTTACAATTAATATACAATGAAATACTCCATAATACATTGAAACCAAAGAACAAAACATTTTTACAGGCTCAAGCATTTGTTTAACAAATAAAAGTACTGTAGAAACGTTTTTTTTTTACAAATAATTACTGTACTGTAAAATAATGATTTTAATCATCGATACGAACTGAAAGCTTCAAATGTCGGAGATCAGCACCGCAAATGGTGCCTCACGTGTATTTCACTGCTCTTCTGACTGAGCCGCGGCATCCTGACTCCGCTCTGTAGCGTTGTTTCCTTCTAAAGCCGCGGTGCAGGTGTGTTTTTTCTTCTAAAGCCGCGGTGCAGGTGTGTTTTTCCTTCTAAAGCCGCGGTGCAGGTGTGTTTTTTCTTCTAAAGCCGCGGTGCAGGTGTGTGTTTCCTTCTAAAGCCGCGGTGCAGGTGTGTTTTTTCTTCTAAAGCCGCGGTGCAGGTGTGTTTTTTCTTCTAAAGCCGCGGTGCAGGTGTGTTTTTTCTTCTAAAGCCACAGTGCAGGTGTATTTTTTCATCTAAAGCCGCGGCGCAGGTGTGTTTTTTCTTCTAAAGCCGCGGTGCAGGTGTGTGTTTTCTTCTAAAGGCGCAAAATCCGTGAAGCAGCGACACCGTGAAAGGTGAACCGCGATATAACGAGGGTTCACTGTATTTTGCAACTTCTTTGAAACAAAAATACAGAAGACATCACAACTGTTTTTACAGATCCAAAAAGGATGTAAAGCATCATAATCCAAAGATATACGTCAGGTTATTTGGGAAAACGTTTTAAGAAGTGCTTTGGAAAACAGCACTCAAGCTAAAACATGTATTTTGACCAACATATGATTATTTGGATGTAAATAGACAGGAAACACTTCTGGGAAGCAAGAGAATTGTATACAAACCTTAAAAAATAAATAAATAAATAAATGGCTCACAAAGCACTCTTTTTAAACCTTGGCTTTTCATTGACATTGTGATTATTTATTAAAAGGGAAATGCTTCAAAATTAAAATGTTCTTTTCGACACACAGCAGATGTACATTAAAGCCTGGGAACGTAAAGAACCATGAGATCAAAGCAGAAGCTGTGCCCTCCCAATCCTCCTGTACACAGTAAAGTGATGAGCTTTAGGCTCCGACTCTCGTTCCCATTTCTCTCACACTTGTTATTCTGTGAATCATGTTTACCGCCTACGTTCATCTTTCACCTCCGGAGCGCTGCGTCACACAGACTCACTGGAGAAAAACTGAATGTGAAACGACACAGTTGCCTGCAAAGTGAAAGATTCACTGAGGCCAAGCGGTAAACAGCAACACATCAGGCAACACACGGGCTGTTTCTGTGTAAGATTGATGGGAATATTACTTGCTTAAATAAATTAGACTGACACACTGTAGTGCTAAGAAATAAGTAATGTAGTCCCCTCGCACTCACCTGGGAGAAATATATCATTCTGCAGTTGTTTTTGTTCATTTTTTAACATAAGATTCTTGTTGTGTTGATGTTTTCACTGTATACTTATTTCTGTTTCTGCTTTGTTCTCTTATGCTCATATTTTTACCATCAAAAGGTAAAATTAAAGGCTTTTAATGTAATGCACTTTGGGATTACGTGTGTGAAAGGTGCTATATAAAGCACAATGTGCCCTTATGAAGTGTGATTTATTGTAGGGCTCTATGTTTTGATGAATGACCTATATGTTGTATAATATATATCTGTATGCAGCCAACAGTTTCAACTTTTATGGAGATTATTTTAACCATTTTAGATAACTCTGACAATGTTGTGTGTGTGCACTACCACATCAAGTACAACAAGTTGAAGCAGGAAGTGGTTCAATGTGTTGATGTATATCCATCCATCTTCGACCGCTTATCCGGTATCGGGTCGCGGGGGCAGCAGCTCCAGTAGGGGACCCCAAACTTCCCTT
>NC_048426.1:23223129-23285676 GCF_013103735.1 Etheostoma cragini | reverse complement strand
ATCGGGTCTCGGGGGCAGCAGCTCCAGTAGAGGACCCCAAACTTCCCTTTCCCGAGCCACATCAACCAGCTCCGACTGCGGGGTCCCGAGGCGTTCCTAGGCCAGGTCGGAGATATAATCTCTCCACCTAGTGCTGGGTCTTCCACGAGGCCTCCTTCCAGCTGGACGTGCCTGGACCACCTCCCTAGGGAGGCGCCCAGGAGGCATCCTTACCAGATGCCCGAACCACCTCAACTGGCTCCTTTCGACGCGAAGGAGCAGCGGCTCTACTCCGAGCTCCTCTCGGATGACTGAGCTTCTCACCCTATCTCTAAGGGAGACGCCAGCCACCCTCCTGAGGAAACCCATTTTGGACGTGACAAAGAAGAGGATATTAAACTAACTAATCACATCTCCATATGACAAACATCCACGGGACAAAGGTCCATTACGTCCTACGTTAAACTACATTTTGACAGCTTAGACACATAAAACAATAACACAGGGTGTATACTGTTGAGCTGACAAACAAAGATTCCTGTCATTCCAAAAATAAATGCACATTATTTCTTCCAATAGACATCAAGGAAGAACCCAAGGCACTACGGCTGTAACGACACACCAAACCCACGATTTGGTCCGTGTCACGATTTCTGACCAACGATTCAATTCAAACCTCAATTGTTTTGGGAAGGAGAGAGATTGAGAAAAAAAGAAGATATTTTCATTAAAAAACATTTTAAAAACCTGTATAAACTTAACACCAGAGAACAATATTAACTTTACAAAACACTGGTGCACACACCAGACACTACATTAGTTAGTGCTGGTATGATAAATATGATTTTAGGATCTGGATAGGAAAGATAACTCTGGGAGTTGGAGGGGGTTTGTTACAAATCTGCATTCTCACAGCGCGATGCAGGTTTTTGGATCTGAGTGTCGGTTTCATATCGCATATCGTTAGAGTCCTACAAGGCACAAGTTCTTCAGAAGTTACTCCCTTACTTCCTGAAGAAGGCTGGACGCCGAAACACGTTGAAGTTGTTAAAATCTCATTCTATTGAGAATGTACCAGACGTATTAAAGGCATTTTAAAAAAAAAGAATAGTTCTTGAAGACCACTGCTTTAGGTTCTTCCTTGATGTCTTTTGGATTTGTTCATGGCCCCTAACCACAGAGCACCGTCTGTTGTTCACTACCACTTTAGTTCCACTTATCTCTCCAATTTATTCCGATCAAACATTATATCACGATTTAAAAGACTCAAAAAATAAGACTACGTTTACACGAGTACGGCCATTTTCATAAACAGACATATCAACCTCTCCGGTTTCAAAAATAACATGGTGCACAGCTGTCAGTTCTCAGAAAAGTGTTAATTTACACGTATCTCTGTATATATGCCATCAAGAGCATTTCAAACCTGTAGGTGGCAGTGTAACAAGAAGCTCAAGCCCACGTTAGCCAATCAGAATCCCGAAAAAAGCAACAACAGCAACAAATCACTTCCTCTCCCTTCTCTTCCTCACTTCCTTGGCTGCCCAAACCTCCGTTTGTCTCAGGTTACATGCAATCGAAGATTTCCAAAATCTCCACTCTGGTCGGAGGGTTTTATAAAGACCACTTTTTTAGAGGCAAATTTGTTTGTGCGTGTAAACAAAGGGCAAAACGAAGGGAAATGGCTCCGATTGTCAAAATAACCATGTACATGTAAACAGGGTCTTATAAGAACCTTAAATTCAGAGAGACTTTCCCAGCACACCAATTCATTTAATCAGGCAAAGTCATAAGTAGCTACTTTATGGTGGGTGTTTTTGCGTCGTGGCACTAGAAAGAAGAAGAAAAAAAATGCCGTGACTCAACAAAGCATCGAGTCAATAAAATAATCAAACGCCCTTCCCTGAAGATAAAGGCTGATAAAAGCGAGCAGGGGCAGAAACCTCCTCCTGTAAAAAGCGTGTGAAAAGACACAGGAATGTTTTAAGGGCAGTTTCAGCCGAGGGGTCAACAGGCTTTCATCTGCTCACTGAATGAATAAATGAAGGGTTGAGGGGGGCTTGGTTTGATATGCTTGACTTGGTGCCAGTCCTGGGTGGTCAGGTCAGGTGCTTGACTCTCCGCAGCCCAAAAAACTTCTGGGACATTTCAATGTGTCAAATGAATGCACGCGAGCACTCTTTAGGTTTTAAATGTCTTAAATCTTTAAGACGGACCCAAACATTATGAATTAGAGCAGGTCATTTTGCCTCACTACTCCTCCATTACACAGGAAGAAAACATGTTATGTACCTTTGTTCCTGAGAACTGGGTGTTTTATGATAAACAGCGATAGGCACCACGGCTTAAAAGACAAAGAAAGAGCGCCATCTGCAGAACTTCGACTTACTCTCCTAGTACTCCTCTAAGGGCTGAAGCAGAACTTCAACTTACTCTTCTAGTACTCCTCTAAGTGCTGAAGCAGAACTTCAACTTACTCTCCTAGTACTCCTCTAAGTGCTGAAGCAGAACTTCAACTTACTCTTCTAGTACTCCTCTAAGTGCTGAAGCAAATAGTTGATTAATCAATTTGACTATTTTACTGTTATTATTAAAACCACATAAATACATAAAGTGGAGACAGGTCAACCAAACATCTGTCTAAAAAGGTAGGTTTTTATCTGATATTTAAAAGACCAATGTGTTGCTCTAGTCTCTTACATATCCCTCTAAAGTGAATATATTTGGGTTTTGGACTGTTGGTTGAAATTAAGACATTTGAAGATAGTTTTTAGGAATTGTAAAGGTCACGGTCACTATTTTCTGACACGTTATAGACCAAACGATTTATGGATAAATCAGACAAATAGACAGATCAATCCATAGTGCAAATAATTAGGAAAGGCAGCCTGATTCCCAGGTGGATCAGTTGTTCTGTATGCTATTGTATTGCTGCTCTCTTCCATCGGAGCAACGGTACTTCCAGCATGCTGCTGTTCTCCCTCTGTGTAGGTCTGACCAGGTCCACCACATTTTGGAGCATTACACTACATTTAATAAAAGTAATAGGGGGCTTTTATCCAAAGCGACTTCCAATAAGGGCGTTCAGCCATGAAGGTGCAAACTCTGAACAGCAAGAATTGAGTACAAGTACATTAGCCTCAAATAATGCTACAACTACAAAGAGCAACATGGAAGTGCATTTATTTTTTGTAACTGTCAGCATCCTGTCTTTTTCCCCCTGAAAATCCATTTCTGCAAAATCAGTTCAGGTGGATGTTCCACGAGCCCAACACTAATAAGAAGGAGGCATTAGACACGGCTATATTCCACAACTGTGTGGACATCTATAATCAATGATCTCTGAGTACTTTAAAATACATGCATGCCACTTAAGAGAGTACTAGCTGTATAAAGTTTTTTAACTACAGGCGTTTATGCGGCATAAGAATTTCTATTTCTATTTCCATTTCATTCTCCACAGTTAATTACATGAAAGTCAGTAAACTAAACAGCTCAAATAAAGCACTTCTTATTCACAAGTAAAGGACGTGACAAAATATACTTAACTGTATAAATGCATTTAATGTAAGCGAAGACGTGGTGTGAAACTGATTACATTTACATAAAATGAATGCAAATGTTTTGGAGGAATTTCATATTTTCCAGTGCTTTGGGTGATTGATCATGGTTCTTCTACTCTCAGTATTGAGCAAATGGATACTGATAATAATTCTTTGCAACAATTGTGATGTTATTTTGAGTATTCTCTTTTAAATCCTAAAATTGTTGTTACCTTCTGCACCTTTGCAGCGACGGGCGGCTCCTCTAGCTCTGCTTGGACTCTCTGCAGAGATGTGAAATAAAGAAGAGTTACAAACATCAAACTACAGCACTGACTCATGCAGGACAACACTGTTGAACTGATAGGTGTCATTTTAGTGTCATGTTGCACAGGCAACAATGATGTCTATGATTAGTTATCCCATAATGGGAAAATTTACACTGTTGCAGCAGCAAGGGATGGTGGGATAAGTACAATATACTCTAACGATAATCAAACAATAAATACATATAATTAGAGAGAATAAATAGTAAACTGTGTTTACAGTATTTGGTTCCACCACATCTGGAGAACACTGTGCAATCAGCATCCAGTGTGCTGTGCAGCAGCTTCTTTCCAGATGTGAGACAGGGAATCCAAACCTTTACAGTACAAGCAGTGCTACAAATGATGTTGCACTACCACCTTGTGGTGAAAAAACAACAGTGCACCGAACGGGGGAATCCCATGACAGCTCATCACAACTAACACACAGCCTGATTTTGTTGAATAATTGATTTATATTGACAGATCTGTAAAACATAAGTTTCTCCTCAATGAAACATGCAAAAAGCATCACTTTAAATGTAAGTATGTGGCCAGAAGTTTATACTTGTGTCGGTGTTTGTGTTGATCTCTAATGGCAGGGCCGGCGTGTGTGTGTGTGTGTGTGACGGAGCGAGTGCCGACTCTAGAGTCATAGTGAGAGAAAATAAGTGTCTGTGTTTTCTGACCAAGGTGGGAAATCTGCGACAGGAAAAGTTAACCCTCTCGTTGATTTCATGGTGTTAATGGAAAAGGAGAACGAGGAAATTAGTCGGGAAGGAAATGCAACGCGGCAGAGCAACGTGCAGCGCCGTGATGTGTAATTAAATTGTTTTGAGAAGTGCACGTCAGGCTATGCCATAGGGTATGCATCGCCACGTACCTATGTGTGTACCTATACCGTCAATTCAACAAAGAAGCATAAATTGGCCTTAAGAGGGGGCAGCCCTTCTACAATCTAATTTTCTGATACTATTCACCCCATTTAGGATTGTTGCAAACGTGCACAAAAAGCCTTAAAAGCAATTATCTGAGAATTGAAATGCAAGCTGTTTTCACTCTACATGGTCAGCTCTCCTCTCACCTTGCTGCCAGCCCTGGACCGGACGTCGCCCACATCCTTCAGTTTGGACTTGTAGAGCATCCAGCGGTAGCGGAGTTCCTCCAGACCCACGTCTTCTGCCGGTCCAGAACCAGCCTCACTGGCCGGACTCTCCTGGAGCAACAGCTGGAACTGGTCCTGACCTCCGGCTACACCTGCCCTCAGAGCCTGCACCGGGGACAAAGCCGAGACGCTTAGCTATGCTCGACTAGAACAGGAAGCTCATGGTGTCTAAATAACAAGCAACTTAAGGTGCAAAAGAACTAGAGCTGCAAATGTAAATGTGCTGTATTTGTATAGCGCTTTTCTAGTCTTAACGACTGCAAAGACTAATCATTGATATATTTTGATAGAAAAAGTGCACTACTTTCTTTCTTTGGCATCGTACCTGGGGTGATAGAGCTTTCACCATTGCACCCTCTCCCCCCGAAACTCCCTAACCGTACACATCTGCTGTAATGGAAAGTAAATTTACTCAAGTAATGTAATTAAGAACAAATTTGAGGTACTCGTAGATTACTTTCATGCCACTTTCTACTTCTACTAAGCTACGTTTCAGAGAGAAATACTGTACTTTTTACTGCACTTCATCTGACAGCTTTAGTTACTTTACAAATGTAGATGTTTGCACACAAACACTTGAAGTTTATTAAATACAATGTTTTAATATAAGATAAACTACCCAACAATGTAATATCTCTTCTGACTCAGTGCATGTATTAAATGACCAAACTTTTGCTTTTGAACAGGAGAGTCCCTTTCTTTAGATACAACAGGTTCAGGAACTCCTTTATACATCAGTCTATACTGTTGCTAAACCAAAATCAGTTTTCTGCCAATTAAGATCTGGTACCGAGGATATCATGTAACATGTTCCCTTGCCATGGATGTTGATATGTCTCAATCTTTATACTATATGTGTAATTATTGTCTAACGCTGTATGAAGTTTCCTTCTTTTGCGCAGAGCTTCTTTGGGGAACGCAAAATGAATTTCAGTGTGAAATGACAAGTTTACACATAAAGAAACTACTAACAGCTTGCATCTGCACATCAGTTTAGTTCTGTGCAGACTGTGCTTCCTGAGAATGTGACGTCAGAAACGTGAATATACAGACAGTGTGAAGTATAACGTGCAGCTTTTGGTTGGATTTACTAGTGCATGGATTATAAAGTTGACCCCTCCGTTCCATCTACTCATACATTCATACATAAGGTTTCTTATCCCATTTACGCAGACAGACATATCCACACCACAGGTGACCAACCTGAGCAGTACCTTCACATCGTTTACATCACAGAGCATTAGGAAGAGCATTTTATTTTTTTATACTATTTATTTTCTGTAAAATGGGATACAGAGTACTTGGCATCATTTATCACTTTAAATGCAATTCCAATTTATCACTCTAAGGCCGCATGATATGAGGAAAATATCTAATCGGGATTTATCTGACTGTGATTGAGATATGATTAGCAATATTGGAGCAAAGTTCATTTTTGTGTAATTTTCTAATATTCATCGAAAAATATGAAATATGAAAAATTATTGTAGTGTGATTAACGCAAGGATCTGTACTAAACAAAGATTTTTTGTCTGTAGGATAGGATTTGTAGGCCGGGACGTCTCTGCAGCACCACAATACTTAATACTTGGTTTGACACATAATTTGCCTTCAAAAATTTAGTAAAACTGAAACTCGCCTTGAGTGTGTCCTGTTGGATCTTGAGTTCTTTGGCGCCGGGTGTTGCTCCCTTGGTGCAGAGGATCCCTGATAGGAGTTCATTCTGTTTGGACAGCCAGGCCTCAAACTCCCTCTTCTTGGATTTGTACCGTCCTGTACCCGCCTGTGAAACCACAAACAACTCATACACAACACAAACAAACACTTGAGGTCATGTGTATCTACCCTGACCTCCCTTCGCGACCAGCCGCGTTCTTATACAGCAAAATAAATGTGAAATGCTTACAAATTATAGTGCTTAACCCTCCTGTTGTACTCTCAAATTTGGCCCGATTTCAAAGTTTCTTTATAACAAATACGGGTTTATTTCAACCAAATTGCCCAAAAATAACAAGGATGGTTCCATACACGAAACAGGGCTTTGATTATCCAGCAACACATGTTCCCTCCGTAACCATTAGTCAAAATAATTCATGAAGTTTAACGACCATGAATTCCAAAACTAAGTGTAAAACTAGTGGTAATAAGTAATTGAGCTTAGGTCGAGATTTCTGAACCAGATTGGTTTTCGTTGCTAATTTGAGATGCTTGGTGATGCCTAATGGCCCAAATGATCACTTATCTAGCTGTTGACGATTGGATGGATCAGTTGCTGCAGTTTGATTGTCACAACTTTCATATGTCAAAAGATCTGTTGTAAAAGTTCTTTTCATATTAATGGAGTACTATTTGACATGCAGGACTGCAAATACTGCGCTGTGATAATAAAACTTAAGATATGCTGCACAGCAGACAGACAATGGAGTCTCTTCCTAGACATCTCCAGCTCCAGATTATTCTTTTTCTTCTCATTTTCCATTCATAGTAGAATAGTATAAATCCTTTTGTCAACATTGAAGATTTTCTACACAGTATTGGCCATGTAGAATGTGCATCTGTGGTTCAGCCTTGACAGGCAGCAGGGGCTTTTATGTCATTTCTGTGAATGGATGCTTCATATTTCCCTAATCTGACATGGGAAAGAAAATCCTTCCTGTTAAATTACCTGTGCAAACAATGAACCAGTGTGTGCTTGAAAATTCTGGTTTGTTGAATAAAAGATTTAAGAAAAGAAGCTGACTGCGGGGCCCAGAGAGCATTGCCCTAACAACTCATGAAATACTTTCAGCAGATTGAATCAGTTCACTGGATCAGTTTGGGATGAAATCAATGAAGTAGCTATGGTGAAATGTTTTTCAACAGCCTGTTAAACTAACAAGCATTGAAGTATTTAGCACATCATAAAAGGAGAATTACGGTCAGTTTCAACATGTAGCTCTGTTTTTTTTTTTTTTATGTGTAGTGCTGAAAGTAGCGAGACAAATGACTACACCGAGTTATCCTCGTGTTAGACAGGCTTAAACAGGGCAAGGTTTAAGCACGTTTTTAGCCTCTAAACATGCTCAAAATGTCATTACCAGTGCCTAGCCATGTGCAGTTATTCCTTCCAAGTGTACACAGCGAATTTGACTGCACATGGCTAGGCACTGGTAATGATATTTTTTCACACTAAAATGTAATACCAATAACACGTTTAATGTTAACTAGTGTTGTATGCAGTGGTGCTTCTGTTGCCTGTAACATCTGTTTCGGAGAATCAGAGAGCAGCACAGGCATTTAAATGGCACTAAGACGAGGCAAACTCTGTGTTTGATAGATACCGACCATTTAGGGTTTCAGTACCCAACCCTATTTCTGTCTCCCAACCCGCAGTGGCAGATGGGCACCCAACAAGAGCCAAGTTCTGTCTGAAAAAAGGACGATTTTTTACTAACCACGGTCAAACCAAATGCTTGCTCTTGGGGGGAATTGTCTCTGTAAACATCTTAGAGTGGAATAGACCTTCACTATCTGAAAGTCTTTGTGGTTGTGATTTGACACCATAAACATTGAGTTTCTGATTCGTTGCCCCTAACCACAGCTTACCTTTGTGCTTAAAGCTGTTCCACCTCTGTCTCCGGCCAAGATGCTGCTGCCGGCCCCTGTTGATTCATCACTGATGGTGTCAGCAACGGAGTCTTTGGAACCTTTCGGACCCGCTCTGCTGAAAATGCCCCAAGCAGAGGAATCTACTTGGTCTCCTTTAAAGGAGGGTCCACTGTGCTTGCCTGTCTTGGATGGACTGAGTTGTTTATGGTCTTTTCCAGTCAGAATGAGGTGACCTCCCCCATGGTCCTGGTTCAAATAGCCCTGCCCTGTCATCACCCCCTCTGCTGCCTGTCCCTCCAGGCTTCCTCCTCTTACAGGTGCAGAGCCAACCAAGGCTTCATATAGCTCAGCTGGCTTGTCTTGTTTTTGGCTTCTCTGGCTCATGGAGCCTTCTGCCCTGACTGGATTGTCTCCCTTCCGCGGGCTAAACTTTGTTGTAAGAGAGGGGCTGTCTACAGACAGGCCTTCAACGCTCCAAAAGTCAGTCTCTGACTGCTCTGTGGAGCTGTTCAGCAGTCTGGGAGAGAAAGAAAGAGAGAAGTGTTTTAATAACTCACTGGCTCATCCCCTAGAAGTCTAATGCATCACAATCACTATAAAGTGGGAAAAGCTCCTCCAATTTCTTCTTTTCTCCAAAAAGTTTTTTTCTGACATAAAACTTTGAGCAGCAATAAGGGGACGTTCAGAAAGAGAGAATATCATTCCAGTAACTGAACCTAAATGTTTATTCATGACATTTAAAACAGCATTTTCCACAATACGTTTGACAAGAGAATCTCAATTTGAAATGTAGCTGCAAACTTTGTAAACAGCCAAACGTCTACCAGACATAGTGGTTTCAAACCACACTTGGTTCCTTGGTAGCTAAATGTAAAAGCAACATTCAATAAGTGGCCAAAGACAGCTGTTACTGTTGCACAAAGTATTCAAGTATTGATATTAAACATCATGTTCACGATTCAAAACATGTGTCTATGTAATACAAAAACAATAGCTTGGCTTCCCTAACATCTTATTTCAATTATTCTAATGTCTTTCTCGCCAGTGCTGGCACTCTTGAATATCCCTGATCCTGACAACCACACCTCAACGTCTTTCCGTTTGCACTAGAGTTTAATAAATGTCACTTTGGTTGTTATTATTATTATTATTGGCTGTGCATTTCCCTTTTTTGTTGTGGCCCCTGAACTGGTCGTAAAATGTTGGGGACTCGTTTGCGTTTATCTGTGTTTTAAATCCTCAACGTCTCCTTCCAGGCAGCACTAGGATTAGGCAATGGTTAGGGTTAATGTCCTTGGAGTCAACGGTCACAGGGCTGCCTGGGGGGAGATGTTGGGGGCTTATTACAGCATCAAGCTTTGTTTACCTTGAGTATAAAACCAGGACCTTGTTGTGGTTTTGTTTAATTACTCCTAGTTAGTTTCTATTGAGTTAATTTGGTTTAGTTGAGCGCTTTGTGCTAGTTCATGTCTGCTTTGACATGATCTACTACCATTTTTTATTCACTGTTACATTATCTTTATTGTGACTCTTTGTGCCACTGTTCACCCCCAACAGGCACCGCCTACCAAGAGCCTGGGTCTGGCCGAGGTTTCTCCCTCTCCACTGTCGCAATATGTTTGCTCTTAGGGGAATTAATAGAATTGTTAGGACTTTATAAATTATAGAGTGTGTTCTAGACCTACACTTTTTTTTGGTTATATCTAAAATGAATAAACAAATAACAAAATGATCAATAACAACAACAAAAAACTGAATTTCAACATAACACTACACCCATTCAAAAAGGGATAGGTAGAAGACATAGGATTATCAGGTCCATTCCCAGTCTTTACTACAACAAAATCAAAGTCCAACAAGATAAATCAAACAGACCATTTCATTCAATACAAAACTACTACTACAATGTACGTGCTAATTCATCTAGCTATTAAGAAAAATAACAAAAAACAAGTACCATCATTATCAAACCATTGCCCATCAGTGAGATTTTTTCTTAACTCTGTACTTAATAAATACATCTTTTTAAATGCATGATATTTTCCCTTCTTTTGATCGATTTGTCCAGACTTCTTACACAAAACAGTTCCGAGTGACCTGTGATTGTAACTGAGCCTTGTGATAGTCTCTTACCATCGCTACACACTTAACACACCAAACTGCAAAACAAACACTAATTTGTTCACGTACCTATGAAGATTGAGATTCATATTGTACAGGGCCAACCAGGACTCGCGCAGGCGCTGTATGTCTCGGAGAATGTGGACCCGTCCCTCCTCCGAAGTCCTCTCCAAAACCCCCTGACCCTGGACCTCCATCTGCTGCAGCTGAAGCTCCTTCTCTGGAAACTCTCCCAGGGCTCTCTGTGGACAACGACATGGCACTTCAATCACAGAGAGGGGATCAACAGCTATGGAGAATCAACAGCCAGACTGTTTTTAATCATGCAGCAATCTAGATGCAGCTGCCATGAATCCATACAGAGTTTGAGAAACACTTTAGGTAACATGGTGAGTAAATTAAACTACACATTTGTGTTTAACACTGGCTCAGCTGTGATGTCGACCAAGGAAACGGTCACAGGTTGTTGATCGCTGCTTTCCAACACTCACTGTCTCGTGGCTGGATGATAAAATTATGAACTTTTCTTTTTTTAAACTTCAACACATAAAGTCCTGTCTGAGGTGAAGCGCACTTATTCCTCCGTCGCCTGCGGTATAATTTGTGCATACACACACTAGAAAGAGTGTTATTGTGTTGGAATGAATTTCTCCTCTCGGTTACACTTGTGGTGTCTGTTTCAGGCTGATAAGACTGATTAGACTGAGTTATTGATACAGTAGATTGTTGAAATTTAAAAAGAGTAGAGCTCCTGAAAAGTACTATAGCCACTTATAACAATGCTCTGAGTTAATAAAATGCAGATGTGATGAGATTGAGTTGAGGTGAGATTGGCAGGTAGGTCAGTGTAATAATGAAGACTATAATTATAAAGTCTCCTTGGGATTCCCACTAAAAATTCATGACTGGGGTCATCGCTAAGTCACTGTGTGATATAACATCAGTTCTTTCACATAGCTGGTTGATGAGACAATTAATCAGTGATTTGAAATCAAAAGCGCAAGAAAGTGATCTGAATTAATTCCCGAGTTTAGCCAACATGAACCCCCGACACCTGTGGGTCTTGATTTCCACACCACAAGAATTTCTCAAAATCTCTAAATTAAACAAGGAACCCTAGCATGCTCAACCAGACTGTAGACGTCACGTCTCGGCTGTATCATGATGAAATGACATTTTAAATCATGTTTCGATGACTTGTAGGAATATTACAGGGCCATACTGGTGGCTTTGCATAATCAGCCGGGTAAATCCTATGTACAGTGTTTCCCCTTTCATGCGTTCGGCAGCTGCGCCAGAGTCAGGGATGAGCAAGGATTAACAAAACATCTGGCCAAAGGACTGCAGTTGAAAAGTTGGCACATTTACAGAAATGTTAATTAATGTGCTTTGCCCTTATAAATAAATACATTTAATTAAATGAAAACCCTCAGATATTGCCACTGTCTAGCAGTCTGATACTGATAGATGAGCGACGATCAGATTAACAGTTTATTAACGAACGTAACCTTAGGTCTATGCCTACATGGTGTAAAACTGGATATACTCTCATGCCATTCATCTAAAATGCATGTTTGATGCTTTTATATGTCAGGACGCCCGGCGGTGAGATGTTGCTGTTTCTAATGTTAGATTTGGTTTATCAAAGACGCTAGCAAGGCATGACAGTACAGAAAATAAGTACAGCAGTAACATCAGATGGGTCGGACCACCGTGTTTGACTTCACATCTTCAAACAGTTACGGCTGAAAATGAGCACAGAAGTAAACAAATGTTTCTCTGCAATTCAAATCAACGGCCATTTCTCGTCCAGTGATTCTGTCCATAGACTACTTTACAATAAACATAAACATTCTGAACGTGTCCCGGTGTATTTCCTGTTGCGGTGTATGTGAATGACCTCAACTGACAGGGAGTTAACAAGGACCCGGGCTGTTGCATAGCAATATAATTCAAACAAAAAAGGTCTTTTCCACCATCTCATGAAGGCTGGTTAGAGGAGGTAATGTTTAAACTCAGTCACACATACTAAACTCAATGGGGCTCAACTATTGCACCAATGCTCAGTCCTTACCCCAGCAGCCCTTAGGGCTGATTCCGACCTGTAGCCCTTTGATGCATGTCAACGTCCACCCTCTCTCTCTCTCTCTCTCTCTCCCCCCTTTCCTGTCTACAGCTGTCCTATCAATTAAAATAAAAGGCAAAAAAAATCCCTAAGCATAATCTTAGAAAAAAAAAAAAAACAGCATAATACTCAATCCACACTTCATTTAAGAACTGGCAACTGTCATATATCCATTAATGTGAACAACCCTTTACAAATGTATTCCTGATCCTGGCAAATGATTGCCAGTAGAAGGCACATGGCACCGGGACTTAGCTGCTATAAATGTCGAAGAGACACTGGGACACAGTCTGGAAAGTACATCCAAGAATCCAGATCATCAACTAATACGTTACAAATTTGCTCATAGGATGTAGCTTGCCCCCAGAAGGTGTTAGGGGGGTACAGGTACAGTTTTTTGATTTTACTTTTGGATTATATTACATTTTATGTGTGTGTGTTAAGAAACAGGGGGTTTAAAAAAAAGAAAAGGGCTAAAACTGATGTGTAATACTGTTGATCTTGTGCCTTTCGCAATAAAAAAATTATCAAAAACAACCTCTGTGAACAACCCCTTCCAAATCCTACAGTAATATAAAACTAAGGCCTTAAGACTGACACACACACAACACACACACACCCTCCCACCTCAGCTTCATGCTGCCGGCCCTCGATGCTCCACTCTCCCGTGGGGCTATGGAAAGACTCCAGCTTCTGCTTCATGATCATCAGCCACTTCTCTATGTTCAGCAGGCTGTCGTGAAAGCTCTCGTGGTCTGCGATGCTCTCCTCCCTCTCACGCAGCTTCACCTGCCAACCAAAGAAACAGATCAGCTGGACTTTCAGTGGCTGGGGAAAAATGCATCGGAAATATCTGCAACAGTTGCCTCTATGCAAACAGTAACTTTCCATTACAGTATTGTAGAACTAATTTTTACCAAGACATCAAAATAAATCATCGTGCTTGTTTTAGCCTTGTGTAAATGTTTCATTGTAACAGACCAGTGTACTCTTTCACTTCAGAAAAAGAAAATAGATAGTTTTTTAGTCTGAGTAGGGTCCAGTGTTGGTGTCATGTTGTATTGTATGGAGCCAGTCTACTTGAGAATCATGCTGACAGTTTATTTTGGATGAAATCATACAAAATTTGGTGAGTTCTCATACGCAAAGTGGAGGGCTTGTGAGCAAAAGTGTCACATTTTGGGTGGTGGATGGTGAAAGGCAACAGGTAAGATTTAAAGTGTGACGTTTGTGCTTGGAGGCTTGCAGGTATTCACGTTAACAGACTAGCTAGCATTAGCTAACCCTGGGAATGTAGCAGCCACGTGGGGTTTAGCCTACGGCTAGCTTAGAATATGTAAAACTGAGGTTACTGAGCTGAAAACTGGAAAATATAAGGTAGCTTGTACAATAAATGACAAGAATATGTAAACTAATGCAATAACTCTGGTTTTCCATGGAATCAGTTGATTTAGTTGTACCATTAGCTGTTCATGTTAGCTGTGCTGACAGACATACAGGCTATAGTTACATCTGTTGGGTGACATGGAAGCTGTAATTACAGGGTCACAACTCTCTCTCTCTTTAAAAGGTCTGCTAATTGGCTCTCCACATTTGAACATTTTAAAATCCGAAATGGGAATGTAATTTCAACAGCAGCACCACCTCACTGTATAATAGCTGTCTAATCTGATGCCATCACTAGGCTGATTTAAGAATTGAATTATGGCTGCTATATTTAACAGTGAGTTCATTTCATTCAGGTGTGAGGATGGCGGATCAGGAAAGAAGGGAAGGGAACAGGTAGGTCTCACATTAGGTGGAAGTGTAGGGAGAGCCACGTGATATCAACAGATGTATTTCTTAATATTATTAATAAAATGGAAAATATATTACATAATGGTTTGTTTGACAATCTGTCTTAGTGGAGAAGAACACAGCTACACAGGAAAGGAGGGAATGGGACGGACATGAGGTCGGCGATGGCATCAAGCAGAGATGAGACCAGTGAAGACGTCAGGTAAGGTTTCTATTAGACCACAAAAACCTAAAATGTCCAGTTCAAGCTCCGAGACCTCCTTACTTCTGTTTCATGTTGCACTTTAACGTTAGTGTTGCTTACAGATGAAGTCTGATTACTTCCAATGCCAAATCAAAATAATTTAACATGTTTTATTATATGCATATGCTCAAATGCCATCAATGAAGATTTATTTATTGTAATGAAAATAAAGTACATTTATATATGCATACATACACCATATAATTATTTATAATTATGGTAGCCCTACAGTGGCTGATGTACTTAAAAATAAGCCTTTATTAATTAAACCCCAAACATGATGATGTCCGGCAAACTTTTTAATTTATCTATTTTTATATTTATGAATACATGGGGGGGGGGGGGGGGGGGGGGGGATGTATACTGCAACGCCAGTTTTTACATAAAGGCCTCTTCTGCTCCGTGAGTTCTGTAGTCTGTGTGTGCGTTGCTGCTGAGTTGTGTGTAGTATAATAATTTACTTGGCAGACGCGACATGAAGATGCATATGTGAAAATCAAATGAGGCAGAACTTTATCCATTTGAAACCCCCTCTCCAGTCTCACCCTGGCTGCCTTGTGCAAATGCTTCCAGTCAGCATGGAGCCTTTCAAACTGAGTCCTGTTGTTCTGACTGGACGAGACCAGAGTCTCCAGCGCTGTGATGTGGACTTCACAGTCCTCCAACTCCTTCTGGATCGCCTGAGGACACACACAAGACACACAGTGGGACAGCACGCCAAGGGAAATAACACAACATAGCCCAACTACCAGAAAATTTCACTTTGTGAGGTTTTTTAACAGTGATATGCGTTCCCCCAGCCTGCCCATGGTCCCCCAGTGACTAGAAACGGCAAAAGGTGTAAACCCACCAACAGCGACGAATTTGCACGGATTTCCATTGAAAATCAATGACTTCCGGTAACTTTGAAGCTCAAGCCGGCGGCGGTGTGCACGTACAGTAACAACACCACAGCTACCACATTTGCTTACAAATGACTGTGATGTTAAATGTTCAAATTGAAACCGAGCTTTATTCATGTTGCTAGTTATGGATCAGACTGTGTAACTTCATTCCATCAAGCACGTGTGCACTAGTAGCACTGTTGTCTAGGGCTGTACCAAATACCATTTTGTGTGCTTCGAAGCTTCAGTACGAGTCAACAGCAAATATGTCAAAAATATTGGCCACCATGGGGGAAGTCCTGTTGTCTTATTTAACCCCCCCAATGTAGCAAATGTAGACATTATAGTTCACAAAGGCCGTTTCTTTCGGCTGTTCCTTTATAGATCTTGACATTTCCAACCACACTCAATGGCAGCTCCTTGGCAGTTTTACCATCATAGTGTTTTAACTTTCTCGGGGCAGCGGTCAAGGTAGTGATGTTTCCTGTTTTCTGTACGGGACTCTAACACCGCCTCTAAACACAAGTCTGATCTCCGGTTACATGACCGGTCACCGCAGCGTGACGTTGGGTTGCGTTTCCCCAAAAGTTGAATCGCTCTCAACTATATTACAGTATTGTACTGTAACTTTAGAGAAGTTGTATAACACTTGATTTAAATTCATCTGCCTGAGCTGCTGGAGGATGCAAAGCGACGGTGTACACAGAGCCTCTTGTGTTCCACTACACATCTGGGTTGATTTGGCCCTGGTTTAGTCTGGGATTAAACTCACCCTAAACTGGTCGGACTGGCTTTTCTTAGCCAGGATGTCAGGCTGGAGGCCGTCAGCTGCCACCAGTTGGTCCCGTTGGCTGGCCAGCCGGGAGCGAATCAACTCTGCAGCGTCACCAAACTCCTTGGTTCTTGAGATTAAGCCCTGAGAGTGGAGGAGAGGGGGTGAATGAATGAACAGATAAATCATTAAGTGTTGTCTGTATATTGTATAGTGAAGCATTGTATGAGGAGGATGTCCACTTTGTTTTCAACCACTCCTCTACCACTCCTCTACCACTCTACCAAAGACACCCAGCGGTTGTCTGCCAATCGGAAGGTTGGTGGTTCAATCCCTGGCCCTGCAGTCCCATGTCGAAGTGTCCTTGGGCAAGACACTGAACCCCAAGTTGCCCTTGTGTGTGAGTGTGTATCTGATGAGCAGGTGGCACCTTGTACGGCAGCCTCGGCCACAGTGTGTGAATGTGTGTGAATGGTGAATGTTTCCTGTATGATGTAAAAGCGCTTTGAGTAGTCCTTAAGACTGGAAAAGCGCTATTTAAATACAGCACATTTACATTTTTTGTTAGCAATTCACATTTCCACACTAGTCCTTTGCCCAAAACATCCTGTGCTCAGTCAAATTTCATGGAGTTATTTTCTGAAATGAAAATGTCAAATCACTCTAAGAAACTATTTGTTTATACTGTAAATATGACTCAGCAAGGATTTCCCTTTTCATTGCTGACGATTTGCAGTTTCTGAGTGCCGGAAATGCACAGCCGGATTCAACGCCGCTCGCAACTTTCTTTTTTTTTTTAGGTTGCCATTTTTAAAGCTAACCAGGGACAACAGATGACACTCACTTTGCTGTTGATTAATTAACATTGTCTCTGTCTAATAAACAAATAAATGAAAAAGAATACTTACAAATATTAGTGATTTTGAGTTTGGCATGTTATTCTCACACACACACACACACACACACACACACACAAACACACACACAAACACCGTAAATGTGCTGTATTTATATAACGCTTTTCCAGTCTTAACAACTGCTCAAAGCGCTTTTACATCTACAGGAAACATTCACCATTCACACACATTCATACACTGTGGCCGGGGCTGCCGTACAAGGTGCCACCTGCTCATCAGATAAACATTCACACACATTCACACTCCGATGCGCAGCACCGGGGGCAACTCGGGGTTCAGTGTCTTGCCAAAGGACACTTCGACAATGACTGCAGGGCCAAGGGATCGAACCACCAACCTTCCGATTGGCAGGCAACCGCTCCACCACTGAGCCACAGCCGCCCGTGCGCATGGAGCTTTGAAAATCTTAACTATTACTGCACACTTAACATCTTTCAAACACTATTTGGAAATTATACATTAGCATTAATCTAATAACACTAACTTTTTGTCAGGATGTGCTCTGAAAGTTGACAATTGTGAGAGAAAACTGAAATCTAAAATATTTAGTTGTCCTACAACTGATTTCACACATCAAAGTGTCTTTCCAGGTGCTGGGGACTTCTGTTGCATGTGTGAAAGAGTAGTAGAAACCTTTTAGTGTCTCCAGAGGGAGCTGTGTGAAGTCTAATAAATGTCACTTGAGTCTGCGTCGGTTGGTGTTTTGAATACTTCTGTATGTCCCAGACCTCTATAGCCCACTGCTCATCTCTGATGCAGGCAGGATCCTCCAGGCTATGTATAAGCTGCTACTAGCATAAACACACCTGAATCTCAACTCAACTGCTGGCTGCGCAGTGGCATATAGGATATAGGAGGATGCTATAGGAGTGCAATGCTAATACTTTTTCGAAGCTTTGTAGACCAAAAAACAGCCAGCATAAAAAAAAAAAGTGTCTGAACAAGTGTGACCGGTGTTAAAAAATCTCATAACGTGACTGCTGCTACAACCCATGACTAAAAACCAACCAATAGAGAGACGTCTTCAAATATCACATTTAAAACAAAATAAAATTAGTAATAATCAGAATTTTCCGAAATGAATCACATGTCCTAAGATTAGCTCTTTGAAATCTGACAATGCCAGAAATGAAATCAGCATCCTCTAAAACCTCTAAAACCACTCACATATTGTAGAAATTGGCCATAGAGTGCAAACATGTGGTCAAAATGCACAATTAAGCTAATAATGCTAATTATGCTAATTGCTCAACATATGCAAATTAGCATCCAGCAGTTTAAGTATACTGGGGACCCATACTTCACATTTCTGCGATAAAACTTTGGTTTTCTCAACATTTCCGGGTTCACCTAGTCGGCTACTAGACTAATACATTGGCCAAGGTAACACTGTAAGCACAATTTTTGGCTAAAATGTCAGCTCTTTAAGTTATTTATGTTTTGTTTTGCTCAATTCCAAAATTAGAGGGTGGATGAACTGAGAATTTCTTTTTTTTTTTAAGATTTCAATTACAAATTTGAAGAGTTACTTTAAGAGGCAAAACAATTCAGATATGTGATGTCAATGTAGAAATATTGAGTAGAAATTCAATTTTTTTCTTTCGAAATTCAATAAAAAGAGATTTACTTCCATCCAAAATACAAGTATGAACCTGGAAATGAGTATAATATGGGACCTTTAAAAAAACTTCTTTACACATGCTTCAAATAGCTAGGATGTCCCACTTCACATCTGCATTATGTCTTATGACTGTACTTGTCTTTGTCTTTTGTGAATGAAAGGAACTGAACAAATGAATGAATGACAGTAGCGTGTTGGTACCTGTAGCCTGCTCTTCCTCTGCAGCAGTTGAGTGTGCAGCAGCTCTCGGTCCCTTACATTAGAAATCAGCTCGCCCTGCAAGTTGTCAGACCTCTCAGGACCGAAGACCGAGTCCAGCAGGTCCCCTTTCTCCTGCAGCAGAGTGAAACGCTCCTGCAGCTGGACACTTTCCTTCAGCAGACGCTGAAACAAAAGGAACAGAAAGGAGAACACATCAAGTCTGTTGCAGTGGTGTTGAAATTTAGCATCGCATTTCTACAATTCCACATTGACGTAGTGACAGACCATAATAAATTACTGCCTAATAATGTTGCTTGTTGATTTTCCACTCGTTCCTTCTTCTTTTTTTATCTTTTTGTCTGTTGTCTGCGGTGTTCAGACTCCGCTGCATTCAGGAAGTGCCTATTTTTAAGAGCAGATGCAATAAAAAGACTCCCCTTTTTTATTGCATATACTTTATGTACAATATAAATGTGTGTGTATATATATATATATATATATATCTGCTTGAATTTTGTCAATAAAAACCATGTATAGCAGTTTATAATAATATTGAGATGACGCATCATGATATCAAATTGATTGGAATCGTTGACAGGATGATCATAATCAAATCTTGAGACCAGTGAAGATTCACACCCCTAAGCCCAAATCACACAGGATTAGTATTTATTATTATTTGTAATAAGTAGGGAGGTTGTCTGTGATCCTAATCCCGTGGGAATCGACCATGTGGCTTCGTGCGAGGGCAGACGGCGATGCTGTGTGGTTGCCGCCGTGGCGGCGATGATAGGGAATGCGCCTCTGGTAACCTCTATCGGGCCTAGCCCAAAAAGATACGGAACACGGACCAGAGTGCGGCGGCCTCGCACTGGCCGTCCTCCGTGCGCCTCCAGGTAGCCGACTCTCGGAGTACAAATATGTCACTAAATTTGAGTATAGGCAAGCTTCACTGATCCCGTGCTAATACGCCACATGAAACTCGAAACGTTGGGTAGTAACTCACACATTTTAAATTAAACCTCGGAAAATCTCTCCATACAGAATTACGGTCGGAACTTACAGACTTTTCATGCGTATACTTACACCAGTACTGCCACAGTGATGCAACTCTTACACAAGCTTTGACATTGAAATTTATTTGACTGTAGACTTAAAATTGGGAGTTAAAATCTTTCTGATCTTTTTTTTTGAAGGTTGTGGGGGCAGCAGGGAGATAGCAGACATGTTATTGCACTGACCTGCTACCAGCCTCCTCCTTTTGTCTGTTTTTTTCTCCTTTTATTTCCTTGGTGACCCTTCGAGACACAGTGCATCCCAATTCAAGACAATGTATTAAGTGACAATTACCCCCCCACTGTTTTGTAATTGTGTAACTGTAGAGGGAAGCTTTGGGAGAAAGCAGACGCTGACATGCAACAAAGATGCCCCGTGAACAGGTGTCTGAGCTGAACTTGTCAGAGCTCCCACTGAGTCTCTGATGCAACAAATAGAGCCACAATTGAACCGAATGCCACTGAATTTTGAGTTAAAGGATGAATTGTTCAGCGGTATTTCTGTGTTTTGTGTTTGAACTACCATACCTCTATGTATATTATGACTATATATTTTAAGAGGAATATAAGGAAGAGGAAGGGAATATATATTATAATTTATCTGTGATGACTCATCTGTAAAATTCCCTGACATCAGAGACATTATCAGACTTCAATCAGACTTGTTATCTTTCTCTGTCTTGTAGATAACTCTCACAGTTCCATAAAATATGCATGTATTTAAGACATATAATCAAAGATGTGTGGCAACCACTGGCATCCTGTATTCTGTGTAATTTAGAAAGGGTTGGAGCACAGTTCAAAGAAGTTTGATTTGAAATCAGTAGGGGTGAACCCTTATAGTGGACTACTATACGATTAGATCTAATGAGCCTGATCCAACTGCCAACAAAAGCAAGAAGGCGGTGAATTGATCTCCTCGGCTGAATCCAGCTTGTTTTAGATGGGCAACAACTGAAACAAAAGTAAAGCCATAGTCTCATCGTGTATCTCGGCCTATAATGTGGTTGTTTTGTATGCGGGCAAAGTTATGAGGATTCTCTGTAGGTTCATCACTATGGAGCGTCACCCCTTCACATTACACGTTATGTATACATTTTAAAATAATATCATTACGGCTTCTTTCAGGAAAGGTGTGTTTTACCTCGATGGTCTGGACCAACATGGCGATGTGGGAGAAGTCAGTAACATCGGCAGAAGCCTCCAGAACCTGAGAGACCTTATGGCTCCACTGCGAGTAGACCAGCAGTGGATCCTGGAGAATGCTTCTCAGCCCCGACTCGGACTCTGAACACAGCCTCGTCACTCTGCATTTCACACTGCAACATGAGGACACAAGACATTTATAACATGGACAAAACAACATTGGGGTTATATAGACATTTTAAGGGGATATAGTTACATAATGTTTCTTTTTAAGCATGGATTTAGTGTGACACAAATTTAAACTAGCCTTTTAATTTGGGCTTTTATTGTGAAGGGTAGAAACGGAAGGGGTGAAGCTAGTATCATGCGCTGTAGTCACGATGAATGTATGATAAGAGGTTTTTACTAAGGGAGATAATAATAATAAAAGTGTGTGAGCCACCTTGGTTCATGCATACATGTTTTTACTACAGTAGTTTGTGTGGCTATTGTGTGGCTAATGACTATTAAAATCTAGGATTTTTGGGGCGATAATGTGAAAATATGGCATATCCAATTCAGAAGGAACAGTGCAATTTAATAAAATTGCATGATTGTACTGTACATGGGTTGAAAATGACAGAATTAGCCCAAAGGCTATTTTTCATCTGTAGTCCCCCACAAGGTTTTGACTGGAAGGTTGTTGTTGTTGTTGTTGTTTTGTTTTTTTTACAGCGGTAGGATTCTTTTCACAGACCTCTGATGTTCTTTGACAACCGCCAGGACATCATCTGAAAGGTGGCGCGAGTCCTCCGAGAACCTGAAGAGCTCCTTCAGCTGAGCCTTGAGTAGTTCCACTTGCGACTCTTCCCCTGCCAGAGTATTCCTCACACCCTGCAAGACACAAATAAGGAACACAAGCAAAGTGAGTGGTTCATATTATCTCATTCAGACCATAAGTAGTCAAAAAGTGAGTCTACTAGTGTTACTTCGGATTTGAAGTTATGGGAAATTCCCTTGACGGACACAATATCTCTCGGTTGGCTGAAAGGACTACAAAAATGTCCACAAAACTCGTTTGATGGAAAGTCAAAAGCTTTACTAATGAGAAATTCTTAAGAGATTTCTGAACACATTTGAGGTGGATATGTTTAACCTGCTAGGAGAAGGACATTACAGAACAGTTTTCTTTTTCAGGTCGAAACATCAAATTGCATTTTCAACAACAATGCAATAAAACTGTATTTTCTTCAAGGTTAGGGCCATTACTGGAGCATGTTCTCTAAAAAGGTTTGGCATTTATTACCATTACCTGTCAATGCCAATTCTCAGGAGGAAAATATTTCAGCTACAATGGCATGTTAGAAATTTAGATGAACTGGAGTTGTTTACAATCCATTTCACGTATAAAACAAAAAGTAAAAACCGGTTTTGTTACAGTTAGGTGCGAGCCCGTCTAGATTGCAGCAGATGACTGACAGATGAGTCCAACATATCATTTAGCATTCCAGTCACACCCAACAATAGCAGCTCCGCGGGTCCCAAGACACAGTGGACTCAAAGTGTAAGTTTCTCCTTTTAAGCATGCAAACATGTACATCCAAACATAATAAATCTAAACTCCATAGAGGCAAAGTTTGTCACATTCATTTCCCACTTTTACACAATACAATGCTGCTTCTTAATCCACAGCCAGCGGTATCTTGCCAGACAAAGAGAGATCCAGATGAACGTGGCATGTCTCGCAGTCTGAGTGACCCAGATAGAAATCAGAATGAGATTATAACTTTACCACACCTCTTTGAGGCATTCAGTGGATCCACTGAAGTGATAAAGCATCTTCACTGACAGGGCAGCGAGACTCAGGTTTCCAGTGCATCAGGCATGTGAGATAAGGTGGTAAGATATACTGTGATGGTATAGATTGTATCACCTCTAAGAGGGACAAGATGTGTTTATTGAAGGTGTAAAGGCATCAAAATGACAAAAACGAGTAACCAGAAGAGAAGAACGGATAATGGGGCAGGACAAATATTTTATATGCTGGAAAGGAAATTGGTTTATTTCGATTTTTATTTTATTATATAGTCTTCCTTTTCTCAGTGTTTACTCCTAGAATTGGTTGACAATGTAATACATTTACAGCAGGGATTAAAGTGGAAAAAAATCTTTTGACTGGACTTTTTTTCAGGCCAAGTCATGAGCTGTTCACATATATACCTATACACATAGCAACCCTTTTGTCATTGCGCACTATACGCGCTCAAACTTTGCGCGCTAAGTGGTGTACGCACATTTCTGGACCCGTTTTGTGTGTACGCCACGTTTTTAAATGAGACCTTGTGTCTTTTCCTGCCGCACTAGGAGAAGACAGTATAGAAGTAAGACTGCACTTTAAGGGGCGGCCTCTAGCTCACCCAGTAAGAGTGTTCGCCCCATGTTGGCTGAGTCCTGCAGCAGCCTGGGTTAGAATCAGACCTGCGGCACTTTGCTGCGTGTCACCCCCCAGCGCTCCTCTTTCCTGTCTATTTACTGTCACTATCTAATAAAAAGGGAAAAAGCCCCCGAAAAAAATCTTAAAAAACTGCACTTTAAAATGCAAGTGTCATTGTTTTTTTATTGGCGCCTTTTATATTAAATTATCAATTTGTTCAATAAAACAAGGTTGGAAATGATTTCCTTTCATTGGTTTTAAATTCAACATCCAGGTTGTTGTATTTAAGCAGAACACTGAAAGCAGTAGAAATGCAGAAATAAGTACTCTTTAATAACTGTTCCGTCTCGCAAGTTCGTTATTGCATATTTTCCTCACATTGTGCAACCCTAGTAGCCACCAATACATATGCACAATAGATTTCCTGCATCTAGACTACAATTCCACTCAACTTTAATACTGCTGATAAGTTTAGAAAAACCTACGGTGTATTTCCTCCACTGTCCCACCATCTGCTCCTCGGTGCGGTCCCCGGCCTCGTGGCCCTCCTCCAGTTCCTGGTCCAGCCCCTGCAGCAGCACCCTGAGGTGGCCAATGTCTTCTCCCAGCCGCAGGCATCTGGTCATGTACTGACTGTGGGAGTCCAGGTTGGAGCTCAGGCCCTCCTCCGTCTCACACAGGCCCTGCCTCAGCCTGTGCCAGCCCAGCCTCAGCTCCTCAGCCTCCTCCACCACTACCTCCGCCCCGGAGGGGGAGGTGTTGCCTCGCACCATCTCCGCCAACCCCTCGATATGCTGCAGGGTCTTCTCCTCGCTGGCCACGCTGTCGTCCAGAGCCTAGCACAATGGCAGAGGAAGAAAACATTACAATGGATGTTGTAGGTATAGCTGTCCACTGCTCCTGATAATTAGGGTGGCTTTAAATGCAGCAACTTAAAGTCCACTACATTGTACTGTGTGTGACGAAAAAAATAAAAAAAGGTATAGAAAAAAAAGTGTTGGCTTGGATAACAAAGACGAAGTTGGAACAATATATATAAAACTTAGATTCAGAGTATTTCTTTATAACATGAAATAATTGTGACTAACAATCAGATTTAAAGGGTAAAGGGTACACAGAATTAATGAATACTGGAGTGTTCTTATTTGCTTTCTATTACTATGTGATGCTATAGACTAGTAGTTCCCAACCTTTTTTTTGACCGAGGTACCCCCCCCCCCCCCAGGCCTGTCAGATGAACTCAAATACCCCAATTTCATCAATATTCATCAATTTAAAATGTAATGTATTTCATAATTGTTGAACTGTCGATATTTTCTTTGGTTTGGTCTGCAATAGTTACCATAGTTTGAACCACTTATCCGCTACGTTTAGCTAATTATTTCAATCATTTAGTCAGTACTTTTAGCATTGCAGCCCCTTAGACAGTACTTTTAGCTTTGGGGTTGGGAATTACTTCTATAGACCACACTAATTGGATCCATCCATTTATGGTCTTTTGATGTCATGCTGTAATGGCACCTTTCACCATGAAGATAATTATATGTACTTTCCCTTTGTTGGATAGTATTAGAGTTAATAAGTGCATGTCACACAGCTGGAAATATTTATTCAAAATCCAAATAGAGTTCTCTCCTGTTTCTCGCTGAAAATAAACTGATAAAGACAAAATAGAAAAAAAGAGTTGAGAGATCAAACAGCAGCTTCCTAATTTGGCTTTAGTGCGACTCACTTGTACGGCTTTGAGCTTGTTCTCGGCTCTATCCTCCCTCTCCATCAGATCACTCAGCTCCTTGGTCTTTGACAGCAGCCAGGACTGGAACCGCTGAACGCAGCCTTGGTACGTCTGGTGCTGCTCCGCCATCTTCTGAAGCAGCGACAAACGCTCCTAAGCACAGCAGGAGAATATTTAGCAGCGCACTTGTTCAAAACCAATGAACATCCATCAAAACACATCACAGACTTCATAGTTGTGCATTTGAGTGAGCAGCGTGAAAGTGAATTTGTATTCTCCTGTGACACTGACATCTGTTGTCTGTTATCTCAACTAAAAGACTTTTGATAGCACGGTGACGTTTTAGATAAGAACACAGAGATTACCAAAAAGATAGTTCACAGACGGGAAGCGTTTTCAGAAAACACCATCCCGTGAACAAAGCATTATTTAAATCACAACACTCCCATTTGGACTGAAAAGTGCAGCTTTGCCAGCAGATAGTGTGTTCATGTGAATGCATCAGGTAGATTAGGCCTGCTCGTTATGGTCAGAATTGAAATCATGAATATTTAACACCATTACTCGTTGACTTTTGGAAAGATGTTGCATTTATTCAACAGTGAAACAAACAAACAGTAAAAACACAGAAGTGTGAAATTTCCCCCTATACCTTTCCCGTTAAAAAGTTTCTTTCCCCCCCCATTCTGAACACAAAACAAAATAGGAGTTTATTTGCAAAACGTAATGTGCAAAATAAATCGTTTTTTAAAGTTTTGATTCATTGCACAGCCCTAACGTGGGTCCATAAAGATGGGTTTGGATTTAAAATCTGACAGGCTCATGGGCGAGGAACGCAGCGGGCATGCATTCGTTACTGTTGACTAATCCAACGGTATCTCTCCTCTGAATGCAAATCATTGCCGTCTGAAACTCAGAAAACAATAATCTCTTTTCTCCCTATGCAGCGCCTGGATGTGCTCATAGACACAGAATAACTATCAGCATGATTTTCATAAACATCAAAAGTTTGTGCACTTGTGTGGCTGAGGGACTTGCTCATTTGCTGCCACAGAAACCCAAACTTGTATGTTGCTAAATTTAGAACCGATCAGAATCGAAACGATTACATTTCATTATGAAACTATTCCACTTGGGATTCGGTTCTCAATGCCCGATCCTACGCATACGGCACACCGGATAGCTTCCACCGCACCATGATCGCCTCAGTAAAGACACAGCAGCCTTTTAAGCTCACAACCACAATTCCTGTTCCCTTTTAGTCAACTAGTCAACTAATCGGTCGTTTTGGTCTTAGTCTACTAAGATTTCTCTAGTAATTTAGTATTTTTTTCTGTCTTAAATGCAGAGTACATTTCTGTTCAACACAGTATTTAAAGAGGGGCTTTTTGCTTGATTCTTTGTGGAGAAACTCAGTTTTACAGATGTGAAGGACTGCATTTATATTGCTCATCTAGTCTTGACGGCCACTCAAAGCCCACAGATCTGTCGATCGAATCAACTGATCGATTTGTTGACAAAATCCTGCAAGTGTTGATCAACTAAGAAGTTCTTTAGTCCAGGACAGCCTTAAAATGATTGTCTCCATTTCAAGCCACCGGCATCGCAGCTCAAAGTATTTCTCAAAGATTCCTGTTCCAAAGATGCAGTTCCTCATTTGTTTTACTCAAGAAGATTAACACGCCTTCACTGCACGGTTCAGTCTAAGTCTCTTTCTGCAAATATTTCTTTAGTTCACCCATGAAATTGTTTTCTCTCCTCTTGTGCTCAGAGTGTTATTAAAGTATTATTCTACGCACGTTCTACCAGCTAACTTGTGTGCACTTTCAAATAAACCCCAAGCCCGTGCACCATACATCCTTTCCACATAAAGCATGAGCAGAGCTGTCACAGACCGGGTGCTATGCTCGGATCCCTGACATGCCCAAACAACAGCACATGACTTTTAACTATTCCAGTTCAAGTTGCATCGCACAATATAGACCCCTCACCCGCCATTTGCACTACAAATCCATCCTTGGATTGCTGCAAACATACTTTATCCATTTACATGTCCCACAAGCACTGCAGTCCCAGCCTACGCTCCCAGGACCTTTATTACTTTCCATGTTTCATTGATTCGTACAGTGCTCGGCAAAAAGCCTTTTTCTTTTGTTCCCCCCTCTGGAATACCCTGCAGCAGGGTCTAAACCTGCCCCAGCTTGATCCCACTGAGAAAAAAACATCTTTGGATTCTTGTTTTTTTTTTAAGTCTACTTGGCACTTTAGTTTAAATATTATATATTCTATTTGGTAAATCTTGTACGTACCTTTGTAATCAGTCTGTTTGTCTGTCTGTAACTGATGTTGTGTATTGTCCCAAACACAACTCTCCTGAGAATGACACCCTGGGTCTTAATTATATTACCTGTAGTGGTTTAATTGGCTTTTGTAGGGAGGGGGAGCCCTTATTTACGGTAAATGGTCATCATTGAAAATCGCACCGTAAAATTACTTAATGCGTTTTTACACCGAAATGGTTCTTTTTCCTATAATGTGTTGGGTTAAATAGTTATTCAAACAAAGAGAAATACTACAATTCATTTACTTTATTATTATTTTTTACCTTTAGGCTAACAGGCAGGTAACGGATGTTACCCTTTTTACCCCTCGGGGCTTAGCCCGGACCCATTTAAATAAACTTAATGCAATGCAAAACATCAATTGGCTCACCCAGCTTGTCCACCTACAGATTGTTTTTAGCATTAAACACTTCATTTCCTGAATTTTGGTGAATTCTTATGCAATACATTGCAATAGCGACCCCATACTATTGTACACATATTGTATGAAACTAACTGCATGTTAAACCGGGATCGTTGCATGTTAAACTGGTTTAGACGATCCTGATTGGTTTAAAGCAATGCCAATAAACCACAGCACGTTTTCCTCCCATCACGGAATGCTGTGTGGACTAGCAAGACCTTGTCCCGCAGCGCTGTTGAGGAAGGTCTGACAGTGACCACATCCATACCAAATAAATAAGCCCCTCACCTCTGCTCTGTCTCGGACGTCGTTGTAGGCCTCCTGCAGCCTCTCCTGGGCCTGGGGCTCCACGCTGGGGTCCTGAGTTCGGTTGTGCAGCGCGGAAGCCTCGTCCAGCAGCCTTTCCAGCAGCGCCGCCTGGCCATGGATGTCGCTCAGCACCACCCTCTGCTGGTCCACCTGCCAGAGCTTCTCCTTCACCCCCAGCTGCAGCTCCACACGGACATCCAGGGCACGCTGCTGCCGCGTCAGCCACAGCTCAAACTCCTCGCACGCCTTCAGGTACTCGCCCCAGTGGAGCCACACCCACTCGATGCGACTGGGGTTGAGGGAAAACACATGAAGAAGAGTTACGGACCAATCAGACCTAAAAAAGTGATCTTCCGCAGGGTTGCGCGGAAGGGGGAGCGTCTCTGAAACTGCTCATTTTGTGTGACGTCCCGTTGTGTTCTTAAACCCACCAGCAAAGCCCAAGTAGACTTTAGATTTCACAGTTTTCCGTCAGATCGTTTATAGATTTCAAATTTTCCGAACGCGCTTGAAGGCAGTTTTATTACACAGGAAAAAGAGAATGAAAGGAGACGAGCGAGACATAGCAAGTGCTTTGTCGTTGCAGGAAACATTCAGCTATTACACAAACTCCTGGTCAGTTCAGTGCTTGTGTTTCGTTTTTTACACTCATAGTGTTTTAAAACGTTCTTGTGGCAGCGATAGAGGCAGTGATGTTTCCCGTTTCCTGTACGGGACTCTCACACCGCCTCAAACCACAGCTCAAAACACACCGACAAGTCTGACTGGTTACATAATTGGCTACCGCAGTGTGACGTGGGGTTGCGTTTCTCCAAAAGTTGAGTCAGTCTCAACTTTTTGCCGCAGGCCCGCGGCATGCATTTAATTGCCCCCCTGCCCTTCAACATCAATGGAAAGACCATTTTTGCTAAACGGTCTGAACGCAGCCTAAGCTGACCAGTTTGGGTCTGTTTGACTACAGGAAGCTCGAAGACTAAGGCTGAATCTCACTTTCCTTATTTGATATCTCCTCACTCCTCATTTGAACCGGAAGTTGTTCTGTCCCTCCAACGTGAAGGCAGCCTCCAAGCTCTTATTTCTGCCCACTCTGTTGCGATTGGTCAACCAAATTCAAACCGCCACTGGGGGGGCTGTGCTCGCTCAGGCCACACTTATGAAACACTGGGCTGGCTTTTCAAATTAATGTCACAAATTGAGGAAGTTCAAACAGAAATGTAGGTGAGCCGTTTTCCGGCAGCTCAATTTGTTTGTTTTGTTTCAATACTTTATACATCTATTGCAAACACAAAGAACTACATAACACACTTAAAGATGGGAAAATAAAAAAAGCATAATAATAGGAGCTCATCCATGCTCTTTGTGCATTTAGCTTTTCAGTATTTTGATGGTCCAGGTGTGGACCAATTACCTGAAAACACACATCCGAAGCTACTCAAAACAGAGCTTTAACAGCTTAACTGTGTGAACTGTGCAGCCAAAGCTAGCCTCAGTGCAAACTAACCAACACCTCAGTATCAAACACCTACAACTCACTACACACTGTACACCTGAACACAGCAGTGAGTAGGCCGCACCTGTGACAGTGGATGATATAGGTGCAGGTCTCCTCCCACAAGCTTTTCAGGTCTTTGAGCTTGGCGTGGGTGTGGCTCCTCAGCTCTTCATCTTCGCTCTGCAAAAGGTTCTCAGCTGCCACCAGCGCCATGTCCATCTTCATGCGACCCTCGTGCTCCGACTGATGGATTTTCTACACATTTAAGTAGAACACAGGGAATAGCATTATATTCAATAGACAACGTTGACGTAAATATGGCATTTACAAAACTAAATGGGAAAATGACTGAACTACTTAGAATGTGAGGATTGACAGCAGCTTTCTAAATTTGAACAGTGGGACATAACAACAATAAAAATGCAGACAAACGCATGTCTAACACATTATGAAGTGATTTGCATTTAAAACTGAGGTGAGTATAATTCACTTTCTTAGAACTGAGAACATATCTCAGTTTTTTGTTAAATTACTGTGTCTGTGTCCATAATTTCTTAATTTGTTTGTATATTACATCTACTACAACGTAAACAGGAATTGGATCCTCAGATACCGTACCCTGCTTGAAGACCAGGAGCTCCAGCTGTCCCCAGTCTGGAGTCTAGTGACAGAGTACTCCAGCAGCAGCTGGGGTCAGAAGTGAGGGATCAAACAGTAAGCCCCCTGTCTGCACCGCAAATGCACGTTAGCATAGCGCTCGAGTGCCAACAGCGTTCATGAAACACTGAAGCAACTGTGTGTTAGGGCTGGTTATCCCCGCTGATATCTAGGAGTGGGACTCACCAGAGGACTCACGATACGATATAATCACAACACTCATGTCACAATACAATTAAATTAATTTTAAACCTATTGCAATATTCTGCGATATATTGCAATTTTATAATTTTTTCCCAATTTCAAAAGATGTTCCCAAAAGGAAATTTCTAGTTAACATCTGTTTCATCTAAAAAGATACATTTCTCTGTTTTATTGCTGCAAAATGGGATTGTCAAGCAGACAAACTGACCAACACATATACAATAAAAGATCCCTACTTGTGTGTATTGATACAGTATTGCCACTGAAATATATCGTGATACGATGCTGTATCTCCCCCCCCCCCATTCCTACTGATTTCCTGATTTAATTACATTTCCAATTTGATTCCATTTCCATTTCAATGGCGGTTTGGGATATTTTGGTTGCAAAACTGATATCGGGGTTTGATCTGAGGAAATGATGATGGAGGCTTCAAAAGATGATGCGTCCAAAGATTTCAGATCATTTGCAGCTTTATTCAAACAGTGAACAAACTTTCATGACAAAGAAAGCTACGTCTGTACACACGGATGTGTTTGTTATTGTTGCAAAAAGTCTCCCTCAGCGTCGTATTTAGATGTGCTTGGTCGGACTTGTTGGCGCTCTGCTTTGGGACGTACGTTTAACTGACATGTGGCACAGTCAGGTTTAGGAAAAGATCGCGGATTTTCAGTCTTTCATACTACTCACTATCGTCCCTCTTAATACTACGTAATCCAACAGCACTGCGGTCCAGCTGCTCTGCCCGCTGTGTTCCACGCAGATGCTAAAGGGTGATTTCTACGTCAGTATCTGCCGCTGAGAGCCACTGACCATGCGTCTGTACTTTACCAGTTGGGAGTGACAACAGTTGTTCACACAGCTGCATACATTAAAACGAGAGGGCATCGGTTGTGTGAGACGCGCTACAGAAAAACGCATCTGATATGCTTGCAGACTAGAAAGGGGGTCAGTGGAAGCTCTCACCTCTGTCTCTTTGAGTCGTCCCTCCAGGGCATCACGGGGCCCCTCGGTGTTGTCGTTGGCCTTCAGCCTCTCCTGGACGGCCCGCATCCAGGAGAGGGCTGCCTCCAGGCTCTCCATGAACTCCTGCTGCTCCTGCTGCGTCATGACCACTCCTGCACCTTAAAAAGAAGAACGGAACTCAGACTTGGTATTGGATAGCACTTAATGTTAAAGAGGAATTCCAATTCCATTTTGATTTAAAGGAAAAACAATTTGCTTTCTTTTTTTTTTTACAGAAGCTGGGAGCTTGAATTTGGAAAAGAACTGGGTGTTTAAAAGAAAGCAGGGTCTAAGAAAAAGTAGATATTGTTGTTGTTGCAGCATGGGAAATAAAGGTTCTAGGGTTTAGTATAGATCCAGGGCGGGGAACAAATCAGGATTTGTTGGCCTGTTGCTTCAATTTTGACGATCCTTTCTCCTTAAATGACTTAAACAGGGTGAGAGACACATGATCCATAAAAGCAAATACTTCAGTAGAAATCCTAAGAAGAATTATATTTGTATGTTGTTTGTATGAGGAAAACCACCAGACACAGTTGTTGTGACTGGTAATTCAATTCTTCCACACAGACAAGAAACCACACACCTAAGGTATAAAGTTGAATCCACACCTCACAGACAAATAGCCTATGTATACACACACCAGTATATAAACACACACACACACCAGACGTTGATGCGTAGACTGCTCTGTTATAGATGGAGCCCCCGCGAGCAGACAGCTGGCCCCCCCAATGTTGGATAATGGGAAATCTGTTTGTCTTCTAATGGATTTCTGTTTGTTTTTTTCAAATAGATATCGGCCGATATATCAGAATTTTTAAATAACCAAATATCGGTATCTGCCTTAAAAATCCTTTATAGGTCGGGCTCTAATGTGCACAGATACAAGTCAGTATAGTCAACGTCTGACATTTAACTTACGTGAAGTGAGACTTTAATAAACTGCCCGGTGTCTTATTATGAGCATTTTTAAGAACAAGCTAAAAGCACAATTCCAGAAATTCCATCTACTGCATCAAGGCCAGTAACCTAACCCTAACCCATCGTGCAGCAACCCAGCGTGCCCTCAGGAGAGACAGTTAGGTTCTCCTAAAGTTTTCCCTTCCAGCTGTCAGAGGTGGTCTGCAGTGAGTGTGTGAGAGGGAGGGGTCCTGGATCTGGAGGAGCACAAAGAGGCGCCACATCGTTTCTTAGAGGGAAGCTAAAACGCAGGCGGCATGGGCCATTTCCCAGCATGACTCATTTCTCCCCACCACAGCATTCCTTTACACCCAAATCTCTACTGGTTTTGCCTCTTGAAACTCACTGTCGTCAGTGGAAGACAACAACAACAACAATCTGATACGTACAATGTAAACATGGTATAACAATCTTGACCTTGTTTTTTCCCCATTTCTAATAGTAATAATATCAATGTATACTTTATTAATCCCACAGGGGGAAATTACAATTTACACTCTGTTAAGTGTGTACACACAGGCCTGAATTACACACACACACATGCTCAGTACCTATACATGCACTAAATGGAGAGATGTCAGAGTGGGGGGGGCTGCCCATGTAAAGGCGCCCCGAGCAGTTGGGGGTTCAGTGCCTTGCTCAAGAGCACCTTGGCAGAGGCCAGGAGGTGAACTGGCACCTCTCCAGCTACCTACAATTCACACAATTTAATTTCACACCTGATTTTCATTTTTAGTAGTATTGGAAACTATAATTGTTTTGTTTGTCATTTGGAATTCAAATGTGTGTGTTTTGAAGTTACAGTAGTTTGAGGGGACAATAACATATTAACATTGTGTAATGGAAAAGAGTTGGGGTTAGCTTAGTGGCTAACACTACACCTGTAACAAAGCTTACCTGCACTCTGTCACTGTTCCCCTTTATGTCTCTTACGTTTGAGTTTTAACAATCACAATATACCAACTGTGGACATAACTTTGTCTTGGGAAACAGAGGAAACAAATTAAATATTAAAACGGCTTGCCATGAGTGAAGTAACTTTTGGGTTAAACTATATCAGCCGCGCGCTGCAGTGTGTTTAGAGCCCCTCCTCCCTTACTTTGACAGCTCGTGCAGTAAACTCGCATTAACACTAACCTTAATCCAGTTTTCTCACATTAGCCACTAACGGCCGTAACGTTCACTATTTGCTTGTCATACTAACTGCAGTTACGTCGGCTATATTTAACGTTACAAAACGTAGTAAACACTTCGGTCTGGTATTAATGACCTACATGCTATGCTAACTTACCTAACGCTAGATTCAAGATTCAACGTTGTACCGCCAATATCCATGGCAACAAACCTATCTCCGCTGCTCATTCAACTGCAAAAACGTTGACGTTAACCGGACGTAACGTTAAGCACGAGAAACTCCAATGAGTTTCCACGGTTGTAGGTGGAGGTAGGCATATTGTCACTAAGCTAGCTGAACAACGGTGTAGATATATTGGTCAGATGAGGCTTTATAAGAGAAACACTTACGGGTTTGCGTTCATCAGGTGTGAGCAGCAGCTAGCGTGACCGCTGTCCTGCTGTGTTACGTACAGTGAAGTTATGGCAGGCAGGAAGTAGAGCCGAGGGCACTGGAGGCTGGTTAGAGTCAACAGCTTTTCATGATGCCTTTAATGACTCCTTGTAAAATCCACGACCCGACAATACAACAGAAATGCAACCTTCGTTTATTACTTAACACAACTGCATAGTGGCGCTTTCTTATAGAATTACACAAAGGTCCTCATGAGAATTTATAAGTTTCCTTGTTTGTTTATTTCAGTGTTTCCCCGCAGCACGTGAACTCATCACATGCGCAGATTGAGCCGTAAAGAAGGACAGCTGCTGACTCAGAGCCTCATACGTCACTGATTCAGTCTGCGAGCTGCGTCTCAGAGCTCTGTTCCTATTGGTGGTAAAGAAATACTTATGTAGTTAGGATAATGTTAGGGGAACGTTCTCTAAAGGTTGCAACGTTAGGATAACGTTAGGGGAACGTTCTCTGAAGGTTGCAACGTTAGGATAATATTAGGGGAACGTTCTCTAAAGGCTGCAACGTTAGGATAAAGTTAGGGGAACGTTCTCTAAAGTTTGCAACATTAAGATAATATTAGGGGAACGTTCTCTAAAGATTGCAACGTTAGGATACGGTTAGGGGAACGTTCTCTAAAGGTTGCAACGTTAGGATAACGTTAGGGGAACGTTCTCTAAAGGTTGCAACGTTAGAATAATGTTAGGGGAACGTTCTCTAAAGGTTGCAACGTTGAGATAACTTTAGGGCAACGTTCTCTAAAATTTGCAACGTTAGGATAATGTTAGGGGAACGTTCTCTAAAGGCTGCAACATTAGGATAATGTTAGGGGAACGTTCTCTAAAGGCTGCAACATTAGGATAATGTTAGGGGGACGCTCTCTAAAGGTTGCAACGTTAAGATAATGTTAGGGGGACGCTCTCTAAATGTTGCAACGTTAGGATATCGTTAGGGGAACGTTCTATAAAGGTTGCAACATTAGGATAATGTTAGGGGAAGGTTTTCTAAAGGTTGCAACGTTAAGATAATGTTAGGGGAACATTCTCTAAAGGCTCAACATTAAGATAATGTTAGGGGAACGTTCTCTAAATGCTGCAACATTAGGACATTTTTAGGGGAACGTTCTGAGAACGTTCGATGTAACCAAAAACTAACTTTCCCAGAACATTAAGGAAACTTTCCAATCAACCAAAACACAACCAAACCTAACCTTCAGGGAACGTTCCCACAACCAAAAACAAATGTTCCCAGAACGTTCTGGGAACCAAAATGTTTTGGTTCTGCTGATCAAATATCAAATTTGCTGTCAAATTTGAACCATTTAAAAAAACTTTGTACATCAGACAATTAAAACAGAAAACAATTACAAAAAAAACAACAGAAAAATCAACAAAAACATAACTAACTCATGTATAATAACATGACTAAAAAATAATTAAAAAAGTCAAAAAAGCGACAAAAATGGGAATAAAATTGACAAAAACATAGAGAAAAGTGTAGAAAAAGAACAACAAAATGTTGACATTTTAACCCAGAAAAACAAAAAATGTCAGGTCGATGGGAAGACATAACGAGGGTTAACAGATTTTGTTTTTAACCTAAACATAATAACAAAATAGATAGGACTGTTCTTATATAGCCCTTTTCTAATCTCAATGACTACTCAAAGCGCTTATTATTATATTATTATATTATTTGATATTAAATTTAAATTTGCAGAAATTAGGCTGCTAAAAAGCCAATAATGGAATCTCACACATCTTTAAGACCCAGTTCAACCATTTGGAAAGCAGTTATTTGCCAAGATTTTGAGACCGGCAGGCCTACAGTTACTACAGATGATCCTCAGAACTTACTTTTTATATAGAAATTTAAAAACAGTGCATGCATGCAGCCAAAATAAAGTTTCTGTTAAGTCAAGTTGGAGGTGAATAGAAATGTCTGTTGCTGTATGTTTCCGCCTCAAATGGCTGACTGCGCTCATTACAGGTTCCCTTTTATACACCGAGCCTAGAAGTCATATGCAGACTCTTTCATTGAGACACATTGTTTCAGCCAGTGTTACTCTTTTTATAGAATAAGCCAGAAAATCACTACTAAAAGATCACTACCAGCTACTCAAAGTAGATAATCCTGTTTTCACACTGTGAGAAATGCAATTAAGATATCAGCAGGAAAATCCAGTTCTCGAGACGTTTTCTCAAATGTTTGTACAGGTTTGTGTTTTCTTAAACGCTGAAATGTGTGTGTGTGTGTGTGTGTGTGTGTGTGTGTATTGTCTAAAAAGTTCTTTCTGTTTTATGTTTTGTGTGTTAACCTTAACATTTAACAAGCAAATGAATTGGTCTTTTATTCTCATTAAAATGACTGAATGTTCTCAGGGACAAAAACAACAATAAAGTGTTTCAGCTTTTCAGTAATAATGATCCAAGAAAGCATAAAACTTAAACATTTAGCAACAAAAGCAAGTAAAGCCTCCATAAAACATTTTTTTGGGCGATAGGGAGGAAGAAGAAGTGCAATTAACATGTCACCAGACAAATCCAGTTCTCAAGAAGTTCTACGTTGTAAGTGCAACATGAAGAAGAAAGCTGATTCCAATCTGTACTTAACTTTCATTTAAAAGACAAGAGAAATCAATGAAATGATATTGAATGAAGTCAGTTTTATTAAGCTAGCTTTTGTTCATTTAGTTTGCGAACAAGGATACATGACCACAGTGACTTTAGGACAAAATGTCCCACTGGCCAACAAAACCTTTATAGTACATATAATAATACAAGTATCATTATAGTCATCTCTGGTACGTGATAAGTATGTCTGTCAGATGCTAAGGCAATTAGCAATAAATAAGATGGTCCTTTAAGTTATCCAGTGTTGCGCTACAAAAGTTCATCAAGAAGCCAGTTCAGCAAAAAGTCATTATAGTCTCTTAAAACATCAGAACAGCAAAAACGATATCAAAACCAGTACGAAATCAGTGGAAAATACACGATTTGGATGTTCAGTGCTGCGGAAGTTGAGGTTGGCCATGAATGGCGATACTTCTTTTAGGCCTGTTATCACAAGATCATAACTCAATTGTCAAATTTCCTTAAGCAATCAATAATTATCCTAAGATGTCTTTATCTCAGGATAATATCTCAAGTTTTAAAGTGTGCTTCCATCCACCTGCATTGTTAATTTGAGTTTAAAACACCTGTGTGGAGAACAACCTGTTCTCCATCCCAGCTTGTCAAATAATGACTCATGCTCCCGGCGTCAGATACCAACGCAAAAATCCCCCAATAGCGACTGTTTGGATCTGTAAGAGGACTTAGTCTTAAGAGCGTTGGCAAGTAGTATGAAAGACTTAAAATCCAACATATACTCACTCCCAACGCCTCAGAAACCTAAGCTACTTGGCGCTCTGGGCATCCCTTTAGCGTCACTTTTTGACGCCCCCGGACAGGACCAGTTTGGCGCCATATTTCAGGGTTACGCAGTGGATGGGAACTATATTGGAATAAGCCCCCTGTGTCCGACTGAGACGCTAAAGGAGACTTTTTGCCTCCTTAACTAAAGCCCGAGGCCCCCGACCAAGCGTTGGGTTTTGACGCTCCAGGAGTGAGAGCGTGGAGCCGTGAGCAGACTGTAACGTTCTCAAATGAAGACATGAAACAAACGATTCCCGATTCCCACCTGGTTCTCCATCGTTTGACAGTTTGCCCTGCGCTCTTTTAACCCTTGTGTTGTCTTTCCCACAACATGAGAAAACAATTTTGTTGTCCCTAGCTCAAGGTTTTTGTTGCTTTTCAAAAAAAAAGTATTAAGTTTTTTGTTTTTTCCAACATTTGTCGTTTTTTACCCTAATGTTTTTGTCCCTTTTGTTGACCTTTTTGTCACTTTTTCGACATTTTAGCTGTTTTTCCAGTGTTTTTTTTGTAGTTTTTGTCACTTTTTCCAATATTTTTTACTCTTTTTCCCCCCCCCAAGGTTCACGGTGTTGTCACCTTGTTGACATTTTTGACCTCCCATATTTCTGATTTCTGAAAAAAACTTGGAAATGGGCCAGATTTGAACCCAGGACAACATGAGGGTTAATTATGTCACGTTGAGCCATCTTCATCTGTGATGGTGTAATGGCACCTAACTGGAGAATAAGTGCCCACTAACTGTTCATCCCCATGCACCAAACTCATGAAATTCACATAGCAGTAGTGGACAGGGAGGGTTAAAATATGCGATACATTTTGATGGACCGGACTTAAATGTCAAGGCAAAGAGGAAAGACTCATTGATGAAATCCACTTTGAAGGACAATCACACATATATGCCTGTTGTCCTCAGATAAAGACACATTAAAGTGATCACCAGGAAACAGACTGGATCCGGAGTTGTGGAGTTCCAGGGAAGGTCCCGAGGTGTTTACTTTGGTCCAGACTGACATATTCTGGCAAATGTTAGATGGATTGACAATTTTCTACAGACGTCTATTTTCTACAGAGGGCGAATGCTACTGGCTTTGGTGATCATTTGACTTGATCTACCTCGAGCAACACCATGTTTGGTTTTGAGTTATTTTGCCCAAATGAAGCCTCATGAAGCTTCGTGAACTATTTAGTTTAATTTCTGAGTCCACTAGATGGCGCTCTGTAGTCAACAAAGGGTTGAAAGCACACTGAATTGCCATTCCTTGAGACTTCATCTAGTGAGCTCGGAAAATTAGGACAAGGGTTCGCAAAGTTTCATGGGGCTTCGTTTGGACATTGCTAGTTTTGAGTGAAATATCTTGCCAACTGGGGGAATAATTACCATGAAATTTACAGAGTACAGGGTACAGAGTGAAATAACTTTGGTGATTCTTAATGTTTATCTGGCATCATCATCAAGTTTTTTTTTTTTTTTTAGAATACTTTGGTTTTTGACCAAATACCAGCAAAACTAATGACATTCCCATCAGCTTCAGTTGGACTCACGTATTATATGCTTTGCTAAACTAAGATGGTGAACATGATAAGCATTGGCAGCTTATCCTCATCAGAATGTTTACAAGTGTTAGTGTTAATATTACGTATAAAGCACCACTAAATACAGCCTCACACATCGAATGATTTAGCAACATATATACCAAAAGTCCCGTCTTGTCATTTCTTAGCTGAATGGCGATAGACAATATATATCTGGGTGTCTTCTACAGAGTGGGATACATTTTCAGTCAAAGACACCTTTGAGAATTTAGGTCACATCTCTCGCCGTCTCACTTAGTCAAACTCTTAGAACGGAAGTCCACGTTACGTCCAGTCTCTGTAGGACGCCACAACAGAGAGTTACCACCGGAAACAAAGGTACAATTAGAGGTTTATCCTGCCTAACTAAATATACAGCTACATATATACTATACACAGCATTCCTGGATTGGGAGAAAAATTAGTTCTTGGCCGGAGATAAGCAGAGGACAGAGCAACGGTGCCGCTGCAAAAACACCTCGGGAAGGAACGTGTGTACGTTCAAAGTTTATTTTACTTGTGCAAAAGAAACCTTCGATTGGGCAGATATTTTAGGACTAGTCCAGTCTGAGGAGCAGTTAACCAAAGTCCTCAGAAATCCACCGGAGATTAATTTGCCAGCACAAAGAAATCAGAAATCCAGCCGTCATGAGGGACATCCGGCTGAGTTTCCAGAATTCATCACGGAAGTAAAACATCGTCGACATAGCCTATACCGATATAAACGATACTGTCTCATGCCATATTTCGTAAAAAAAAAATTCCAATATACCGCCCAGGTCTTAATAAGAAAAATTTCTTTGCGATAACAGGCTTAAAGAATATGGTCAAAATGTGTTATCATGACATAATAGAGACAAAGTCGTCATCTGCTTATAATTAAATCATGACTATTAGATAAGGGGCTTGACATTCTAATAATCATGGGGAATCTCAGCTTGACAATCATTACAAATAAATGTAAATACACAGACCCAGCTGAGTAGCTCAAAGAACAAACGCAGGCAGAGCGTACCTTCTCCCCATCTATGTTACAAACAAGTCAAATCCCAAAATGCACTGGGTCTCCGACCAAAGCTGCCATCATCTTGGAAAAAAACAAACAAAAACAACGCAGCAATGAAGACAACAAGCTTTCAACAGCAGTTGGCAGTGAATGAAGCTGAAAAGGGCCGAGAGAATTAGCAACAGTAGTTTAAAAACAGCATTCAAATGATTATTATTTGTTGTTTAGAGCGTTAATGAACATTCAAAATGCCGCATGAGGAGAACAAAAACATCAATCCCAAAGTCTCAGTGCTGCCTCTTTGCAGAAGCAGACATACAGGACAACAGCACGAGTTGTGTCCCTTTCTGCTGCAGCATTCGTGCTGTCTGTGTGTTAGTCTCTGTGGACCCGGGGCCAGACTCGGGAGGGTCTCTCAGCAGTAGACGGACCAGTAGATGAGGTTGAAGAAGATGTACGAACCGGGGAAAATCATCCGGGAGTATTTGTCGATGGCGTGCGTGTTCTGGATGATGTTGAGGGCGCGCAGGCTCTTCTTTTTCTTGGTGGTGGTGGACTCGCTGCTCACTGACAGGTGGACCACCATGTGTTCGGGTTTCTCCGGAACCTCGTGGAGCTCCTCCTGCTCCTCCTCGGGCCCCATGGGCTCCTCGGTGTAGCCGGCTAGGCTGTTGGTGTCGGCCTCGCTGTACGTCCCATCCAACATGGTCATGGTCCGCGTCTGGGAGATCCCGCAGGTGCAGGGCAGTGACTGGCAAAGAAAAAACACATAGAATATCTAATCATTACTGGAATTTTAAACCTTGTGTTCTCTTCCTGTAAAAAAATTGTGAAAATTACCGCTTTTTATTGATGTTTTTAACTTTTTCATATGTTTTAGTGCTTTTTTTCAAATAACATTCACTACGTAGCACTAACTTATTAACTTTAGTTTTACAGTTTTGTTTGGAATTTATGGTCAATAAACCTAATTTTTAGGAAATTATACCTAATGTTTGAGTTAGAAAAGCAGAAATTAGGAATAAAAAATTAGAGGTATGGATATTGATGGATAATCTGTCTAATAATTTGTGCTGCAGTGAATGTTAAAAATGGTTTGAGAACAGGCTCTGGATAAATGGCCGCCCACTGCTCCCTTGGGGGATGGGTTAATTTCAGAGAATAAATTTTCCAACATGTATGTGATAAAGTACATTTACCTTTTACTTTAACAGAAGTTAAGTAGCCGAAAAAAGAAAAGTTTTCAACAGGATGGCAGACAGCAGTTTGAGGGAAATAACAGATGCAAGAGCCACGTTTAAGTCTGGACTCAAAGTGGCTCTAGAGTTATTTTATTTATATAATTCATTTCTATCTCCCGAGGACAGCCTGATTTAACGGTGGTGGTGTTTTACGGTGAATATTTTACGTTTTACTGACCTGCCAAGTGACTACGGCTGGAAAAAAGCCCTCGTGCTCCAACCTGGTACAATGCATCTCTCCTTGTTCTTATACTATGTTACTGCTAACTTGTGCACAGTCCCTGTTTTAACTAAATACATTTAAGAATAATATACTTTCATTTGATCCAGTGCGTCAATTTTACCTGAGGTGACCGCCATCGTTTAACAACACCATTAGTTCATCATTTCATAATCTAATGAAGGGTTCCCATGAAACCTGCTGTGGATATATATATATACACACACACCCACACACCCACACACACACACACACACACACACACTGACATTTCCTGTTATGTAGTAACAAACATTTTTGATTGTGTCCCTTAAAACCATTGCCACTGCTTATTTCATCTATGGGTTCATCCAGTGTGATTCTTTTTTATCTTGTTTTCTTAAATCTTAGAGTCTTGAAGAGAGGTAATAGTATCCAGTAATTTGTGCAGGAGAGAAAAACCTTTTTTAAAGTCTCTTACTACGATTGTAGCTTCTCACTGAATCTCTGTGGTCTGAAGTTAAGTTTCTATAGCTGCTTTATTTCCCGGTTTAATTAGTTGACTATAAAAATCTCCACCATCTCCAGTCTTATCTTTCTAAATGGTTTACAATTACTTTGGTGGATTTGTGTTCATCATCGCAAATAATGCCTATGTGGTGGTGTATGTAACCCTGTTCCTGGTCTTCTGGACTCTGGCAAACATAGTCCGTAGAGAGTTCATGTTGCTGCTCACAAATAATTCAGAGTTACTTTAAAATTAATTAAAAAAAACAAGGACAATCCATTCCAGTGTGCGGTAAATGTATCGAGTCTTTTCATTCCCTAAAGTAATTACACAGTGAATCAATGAGTGTGGAAACAGCTGTAGACATTGATCCACTGATAGTCCAGGACCTCCTATGGTGTAGAACCCGACAGCCAGGGCTCATGAACATTAAGTTAAGATCTATACTGACATCCCCAGATGACCCCAACAACTCCCACCCGTTCACTGTTTCTGGGAGAGTGATTTGACATTAAAACATTACCAACTTTCTCAAACCCTAAAGTTAACTGTGGAATACAAACTGTAATTGTTCTTGCTCTTTGTTTCTGTCTTTTTTCAGTCTTGTTCTTTTAGTATGTATCCAGACAGCCTTACAGAGGCTTTTGGAAGTGCAATTGCACAAAGTCAACAAGCGTGGCTGGGCCTTTTCACCAGCTAAAGGACGTTTTCTGGCTCATGAGCGGAGAGAAAGATGCCCTTTTTTATTAATATTGCATGCCAGTTTGGAGTTCTTCTCACAGCATCATACAGCATAGATCACAGGGTTTCTCCACTGATTTAATTGTGGCAGCCAGCCACATTTTTTACCTCTACATTTGGTTTTATTTGTCGACGTTTCGGGCCCAGGGACATTCCTCAAGACATATTTATAGACAGATTGAAAAAATCAAATCAAATGCAGAGTTAAAAAGTGTGTGTGGCAATTTTGATGTTCTTGCTTTTTGAAATAGATCTTCAAGGGAATTTAATTCTCTGCACCACAGAGGAGACCAAGCGAGGGGTGTACGTGTTGCTGACTATTTGGCTAGCTCCAATATCAACACTGACCATCACGTATTTCTTGATTATATTGTAGTGGTTTTGGAGAAAGGTGCAGGCAGCAACACAGGTACATTTGGAACGGCCATTGCACCAGCAGAATCCAATCTGTTTGAAAGATTGAAACAGAATCAAACCTGAGATCGCGCCCGCTCCCTCCTCTTGCGCTCTCTGCGGTCCTGGACGGTGGACAGGTAGTTGACGGCCGCGTACTCCAACACAGACAAGAAGACAAAGACGAAGCTGACCCACAGGTAAATGTCCACCGCCTTGATGTAGGACACCCGGGGCATGGACGCATTAACTCCGGTGATGATGGTGGACATGGTCAGCACCGTCGTGATGCCTGGACACAAGACACACAGAGTTCTACTTAAACTAAAGTAAGTAAGAACTGAAGCCGTGGAAACTGAGTAAGTAGAAACTGAGCCGGTGTTTGGCAGCTGAAGCTATACACTCAGGGGTGAAAGTTATAACACTTATTAAATATGATGCAATGTGGTCCAACAGCCCTGCAATAAGTACAAGCCTGTAAAACTCCCAGTATGGCTTCGAAGATTTGCTTCGTTTTGGGAACTAACAGCAAGCTACAATGAAAATGGGAAGTTTTATAGACAATGTGGATGGAGTAACAGGGCAGAGCTGCTTGGTTCTTTCGGGGAATGGTTGCAAAGACTTACAAAGAAGATTTTTACGACATTTCCTCTCTAACTGGGACGTTTTGGGACTGATTGGTGGGATTGCTGTTGTTGAAGTACACATGGAGATACACTGGGAACGAGGTTTAACCGTGTATCAGCTAATTTAGCTCACATTACTCTATTGTGTGATCAGTTGTTTTCATTTAATATTGGTAGTTTTCTTTTGGAGGGTGCAAATGTTCCACCAAAACAAGTTCCTTCCCGAGACTATTTCTCAGAGCCGACGTCGCTGCGTCCGGAGCTTAACGCCATCCATGAGGATCGGGATTGGTTTGAAGAAATGCAGACAACCCAGAGCGTTTTTTTCTCCTATCCCAGAATGCATCTGTGGTGTAGCCAGACCTTACTCCACAGCGCTGTAGAGTGAGGACTATGGTCTGGTAATACGAGACTACTAGTGCTGTCAAACAGATAAAATATTTAATCGCGATAAATGGCATTGATGTCATAATTAACTCACAATTGATTGCACATTTTTATCTATTCTAAATGTCCCTTAATTTCTTTTTGTCCCATTATTTTTCTCATGTTAAGGATCTTAACATGGAAAAGTGGGTTGGCTTTTCTTTATGCATTATGCACATTTTTTTTAAATTGAAAACAGCATTGGCATATAGGCTTCTGTAGTGTTCAACGACCAAGCACACAGATCCCTTTGGTCTGGTCAATGGAACATTTGGCAACTTTTAAAAAGGAAACTTTCCATTCAGAATCTTACCGGCGTCCATTTTGGCGTCCCGCGCTCGCCATCCACTCAAAACGTAACGTTACTACTCTTTTGCTGGCTCGCAAGCCCAAACGGCGTGTCTGTTGTTTTGTTTCCGGTGTAGCTAGATGCGGTGTGGTGTTGTAGTTTTTCTAACGTTACTATTTGTTGCAACAGCATGTGAAAAAACTAAGTTTTCTAGGCCAAAAGGAACGTTAATCTCGCAATGAAAGATTAGACGTCGTTAAAATGGGTTTGTGTTAACGCCGTTAGTAACACGTTTAACTTACAGCAGAGACTACCCTCACTGAAATGCAGCATAACCCTTCAGTCCATGGCCACTTGGTTTACGTTAGTGAGTGGTTGCATCTCTGACTGCAGTTATTGTGGGAATTAATTGCATATCTAAAACGGATGGTCCCAGTATGGTTTTTAGCAGAAATTCCTGAGACTTGGGATGGCGTGTTGGGTCGGTGGCTTGCACCCTCGCCTCACAGCGAGAAGAAAGACCCGGTTCAAAAGAGCCACGAGATGAGCCATGAGACGATCACAGCAAGGGGTAAACAGACGCCTGTACAGCAAGCACAGCAAGAGCCCCGATGCAGAAAATAATTCAAAAGAATAAGTGAGAGGGGTGGGAGGTTGGTGTGTCTACACATGCATGTGTGTGTTCCAGATTGGTGGAGCCAGCTTTTATCATTTCACAGACAGATTTTCCCCAGGCACGGCACAGTATCTGCAAAGGACATGTAGTAGGACCTATGAAAGTAGTACCAAAGTAATAATGAGAAATATAAACTTTTTTTCCCCTGTGTAGAGGCACAAGAGAGATGTGCAGCCCCATGTGAATGCTTCCTGTACTATGCAGAAGCGCTTTGAGTAGTCGTTGAGACTAGAAAAGCGCTAAATAAGACCAGTCCCTTTAAATTTAGTTCCAACATTTCTAAACTTCCCAAATTAGGCCCTTTGTTCCTTGTTGTTGGAACATAGGGCTGTGGGAACATAGTGCTGACACCCTGTTTATGTACACTATAGATCGGACGCAGCATTACATGACAAACTGCGACTTTTTTTTTTACAATGCGTTATTGCTACTTTAACTAACCTGTGTTAAGTTCTTCCGCCATGTTTTAATTTTTTTCATTTAAAATGATTTCTTTGAAATAACTCAAAAAGACATCAGCTAAATCATCTAACTGATGTCTTGATCTTACCCAGGGACACCCTGGCCGGCACAGCCCGGCGGTCGATCCAGAACGACACCCATGACAGCATCACCATAAGGGTGGCAGGGAAGTATGTCTGCAGGAGGAAGAAGAAGATGTGGCGTCGCAACGTGAAGTTGATGTAGAGACGATTGTACCAGCCTGCAAACACAGCAAGAGACATGCTGGTTACACAAAACATTTTACGTGAACTATCATTTCCTATATTTAAGAAATGTGCTTATTAAAGTGCCCATATTATGGAAAAATCCCTTTTTCTGCTTCCACACGCTTAAAAACTATCCATACTGTTTTGAGTGCGATACGGTTTCTGAATGTTCTCTCCAAGTCTCCAAAAGCCTAAACACATTTTGTGCTTTACAGAATCAAAATGGCACTTTTTAACCCTTGTGTTGTCTTCGCGTTAACCATGAAACATTATTATCACTTTTTTCTGACATTTGTGTCACTTTTTCAATGTTGTGGGTGCTTTTCTGAGGTTTTTTCCAAAGTTACTTGATATTTTTAGTGTTGATATTTCCAGCGCTTATTTCGAAGACCCATTTTTTGTGACAAAAAAACTGAAAATGGGTCAAATTTGACCCGAGGACAACATGAGGGTTAAATGCAATGAACACGGTTCAATGCATAACACACAACAACCTGACATAAAGTCACATGTTTGCCATTCAAAATGACACTACACGAGCTGGTTGGCCAATATATGTGCCACATGGCCAGACACCTTAATGGTTAACTGTGACCACTTCAATCAGGAAGTAAGCGCTATGAAAAGACCACAGGTGAGCACCTTTTTTGTTTTACAACAACAATGGAAGCCGTTGCAGAGAGAGGAAGAGGAAGACGGAGGGTATGAATGAGAGGGGAGGAGGGAAGAAGAATGAGAGGTAGGGGTAGAGCTGGTAGAGGAGTTCAAGGCCAAGGAAGACAACTTTCAAATGAAATCAGAGTAGCTTGTTCGGTGAAAACATTTTAAAATGAATGTTTCAACTGCATGTGTGTGTGTCTGCAAATATTTTGGTGCATTCAAACAATTTGAACTATTTTAGTAATATGGCCAAGTATACTAAAGATGAGAGTGCTTTTCATTAGGCATGAGGCAGTTTGGCATGAGGTATTAGGTATTAAAAAAGTCTGGTTTTGAATGAACTGTGTGCCATTTAGTTTTGGTTAAAGTGCTTCATTTTGCAGGACATATGAGGTATTTTGCAGCTTTGGGTGTGTGTTTCTTAAATTGCATATTTTGATGAAACCAGCTTAGTTTTAGCGATTTGAACAAACTGGACCTGCTCCTTAATGTTTTATGTAAAGCACTTTGGATTTCTGCGGAAATGAGCTATATAAATAAAGCTGCCTTGCTTTACAATCCTATTTTTTAAAGGAAGGCAAATCTACTTTTATCTCAGACATATCTCCCGCATACTCCCTGAAATCTCCGCCTGTGTGTGTGTGTACCTGTGCTGCTGTAGAAGGCCAAGCGAGAGGTGGTGTGGAACTTCTGGATGAGGAACTGTGATAAGGAGATGCGATCATCAGTACTGAGAGACTCATCACCGCTTTTCCAGTAGAGCATCAGGTCTTCATCTGTGTAGGCATCTGAAAACCATCAAACATTATTTATTTATTCATTCATTCATCAGGACAATGCACATTAATGGACATGGAAGATGGAGGCCCCCCGGGGGTGTGGCCTTGACCTACTGCCACTTTGCTCGTTTGAAAGCCATGATGTCTCTCTTTCATGGGGGGGCCAAATTCTCTGGGCGGACAAAGCAGAGAAAGGGGAGGTAACCTTGCCCCTTATGACCTCATTAGGAGCAAGAGTCCAGATCGGCCCATCTGAGCTTTCATTTTCTCAAAGGCAGAGCAGGATACCCAGGGCTCGGTTTACACCTATCACCATTCCTAGCCACTGGGGGGCTATAGGCAGGCTGTGGGGGACTCATATTAATGTTTAAAAACTTCATAAAGTGAAATATTCATTCCATGGGACCTTTAAGGAAACAGCCTATAACTAGTTACCATCTATTTTAAAGAAAATGAATGCATCCTACACCAATCAGACGTATATGGAAGCCACTCTCTTGTTGTTTTTGATTGTGTAGATGTGATTTATAGGCAATATTCAATTTTAAAACCCCTAGATTTGGTCTATCACTCTGTACTTGAATGTGTTACAGATGAAAGCTATAAAACTTGGCCATCTCTTGAGATGAGACAAAATGCTCATTGGTGTTAATCTGTAAAGCATGTCTTGGTAAATTACCATTTTACATTTCCATATTGGTATCTCCATATGTAAATCCATTTTCCACTCGGTCAAATGAATGGTTTTTAACTTCCTATTCGGACTGAGCTTGGCAAAAATGCTTTTTCCCGTTGCTGCTCCACATTCCTGGATTGCGGCACAAAGATTAAAATTTGTCCCTCCACCATCTACCAATCAGCTTAAAGCTTTGATAAATTACTTCTGTTTATATTCTTGTATCTGCTTTCCCTGATTGTATAAAAGTTGTATCTCTTGTAATTTAAATGTTGTTGTCTATTTGCTGAAACACATGCTGTGCACTCTGCCCAATTGGAAATAAGGGTTTCCCTCACAGGTATAATTCAATTCTGATTACATGTCTTCCACAGTTGCTTTTTATCCGTGAACATACTGTAGGTTGATGGGAGCCGATGACTGGGTGCATCTTTCCAGCGAGAGAAACAGAAAGGGCTTTTGATGTTCAACAACTGAGAAGCAGCCTGAGGCAGAAGTAAACAATCTGCACCATAAAACTAGAAGTAGAAGAAAGCTGCAGCAAGCTACGGTGTAAGAATTCTTTGAGTAATAACTGGTGACACTGGCCAATTTAATCTCAATTTCAGGCTAAACTGGGACCACAACGGGCAGCGATTTCACGAGGCAGGCATGGCTCGTCAGTTTGGCTTTATGTCCGTCAAAATCTGATATGCCCGGCCAGCACTGCTCCATCTGATTTAGCTGATTTCTTCTCTGCCTCTTTCCTTGTTGATGCGGTGTAGTGTCTTTTGTTGAGACAGAATATGTATATGCATTTGTTTCGTCAAATGTGTAACGCTGCTCGTACGGCGTTCTGTTTTACAAATCTTCATTTTTAACACTCAAGGCTCATTTCCACTCCCACGGTTTGCCATTAGTGGCCGTAGAAATGATCTTAAACTCTGTTTGCATATCGATTCATGGGCTCGCTCTATCTCTGATTACTTGGGCTGGGAACTGAATTCAATACTTTTTATGCAGCAACCGAACTACCTCTGCAGTCTGGAGTATCGAAAAATGCCTCATCAGTCCAACCAATTTCAATACCTACGAATTAAATATCATAAGCATCAGTGAGCCAATAAGCACTCAGCATGCTCCTACCAAGCTCTAATAATGTCTGTGATTGGCTGTCTAAGGTTACACATCGTAGGGATGTGTTGACTCGCCGTCAAAATTGAAAGTCATAACTTTTCTTGACGCTTTATTTAAACTGTTTAACTTTTTTCTAACGTTTATGTTTCTAAATTTGTGACACTTTTTTCCAACGTTTGTCACTTTTAAAGTTTCAACACTACGTAACACTAACTTATTAACTTTCGTTTTACAGTTATTTTTGGGAATTTATGGTCAATGAACCTCATTTATAGGAAATTATACCTAATGTTTAAAAAAAGAAAAGCAGAAATTATTTAGACTAAAATTAAAGGAATGGATGTTGATGGATGATCAAAGACTGGAATATGTCAACTTTTACTCAATACTATTTAAAAAACACTTCAATTTGTTTTCAAATGCTATAAAATTGAATAAGACGCCCCAAAATTAAAGAAAGTAGAGATTTGTACTTGCCAAAGAAGGTTGTTTGGAATCAATCATGTTATTTTGGGGAATTAAAAAGAACATTGATATAGGAAATTGGAGCAATTTGAGGCAAGCACAACACGAGGGTTAGGTGTAATGTTGTAATTACTTTTTGTTTTGTAAGGTTGTGTTGAAAGAAGAATCATTAAGGAACCGGTATTAAAGTCACTATGTTGGTATTGGTACCGGTATCAACATGTATTTTTTTAACAATACCCAGACTTACTCATCAGACCAAAAGATAATAATATAAGTTTATAGAGTCTCGGGTTCTAAGGGTAATGAATCATAAGAAATGATAATACTTAATTCGACTTGTATTCCCTTTAACTCATAAAATTATTGATGTTTTCTCCCCCTGAATTGAATTAAAACCATGTGAGCTCAGATAAAGTGACACATCTTCTGATTTGGATCTGGACCGGCCAGGAATACGAGCACTTGATGCTTTTTGGAACCGTAGATGAAACATTTACTCACAGCTCTCCAGCTCCAGCGAGCAGGTCTGAGAATCCAGAGGAAAGCGGCTGAAGTCCATGTTACAGGCGGCTGTCACCGTCACTCTGTTCAACGGCAAAAACAAGAACAGACACAGACGCACAAGGTGAGAACCGTCATGGGGGTGCACACATTCAGTAATGTCTCTGAATAATATGAACTCAATCCCACAGTCACTGGAGAAGACCTCCACTGTAATAAAAGAACACCGTGATTACCAATCAGTGGCATTCATACTGATTAAACCCATTCCCAATTTTTCCAACTCTTCTCACCACTTCTTCCTCAGCTTCCCCAATTCAAGCTGGCAATCCAGTGTAGCGCCAGCTTTTCAACAGCATTCACAAGGCAATTTCTTTTATCTGTAGTTGTTAATGTTGTTCATTTAGGCATAAAATTACAAGCTAAATAGGAATGGGCAGAAATAGTATAAAGAAAAAATTTAAATAAACACGCAAACACAGAGCTGATTGTGAGCACCGCGTACGAAGCATGTAAGTAATGCCTTTTAAGATTAATTTTGCTTTATTTCAATGTGTTAATTCGGACAGGTTGTCATTGTCATGCTTCCATTTTAGCTAAACATCATTTTGGCCTGGTTGACATCAGACCCTTCTCAGTTGTAACTGAGAGTGGATTATAGCATACATTACATCCCCTTATTTTTTTTAAATGAAAACAGTCTGGTGTGGATCTATTATGTTGTTTTCTGTCACTAGTCAGTAGGATCTTTCTCCTGTCTCTCCTAGATTACCACAAAGTTGCACATGTGACAGTTAATGCGATAAGAAATGGTTCAAAGACCAAATCAACGTAATTTCCGCCGTAACTGTAACGTTACAGATATGTAGTCAAACCTGGAGGTCCAAAGTATCTGTGGTTTCTTCTGTGCTTATTTTACTGTACTGCGTTGCTTTGCTAGCGTCTTTGATAAACAACATTATCTCACGGCCGGTCTGAGTGACTGCTAGTTTGGGAGGTGTATTTTATTTTTTTGTCTATGGTAATCGAGGCAAAATACTCCTCCAACCTACCTGTTGTACAACATGTTAGTCAAAGTGTTGACACATGAAAGCATCTAAAAGGCATTTTAGATGAATGAAATGAGGGTTTGTCCTCATTCCTGTTTGCTCAGCGCTGTTTAATTGTATTTATGGAACGCAGGAGTTTTTTAATTGTGATTGGGTTCATACAATCAAACTTCCCTTTGTTCCATGAATGATAACTCATTGGCTGTTTATACAGGAATCATCACATACAGTAAAGGAAGCAATAATACTATTTAGGATAAGAGATAAGATACTGGCATCAAAAAAATGTGACGCTGAAGCTTTCAATTCACAGCAATAAATATTCCTATTCTTCTGGCTTTCTGGCAGTGTCATCATCTCCCCCTGAAATCCTCTTCTTTCTCGTAGTTCTTCTTCCCCAAATCTTCCTGCTATGTTGACCAATCTACTGTCTGGATCAAAAGCCTTAAAACAGAATGTGAGAAAGGCTTTCATCTGCAGACTGTAAACTATTTACTGTAAATCTATATCTCCCTAACTTTCTTGTTTTCCAATACTCCGTCATAGGAGGAATTTATAGTCCCAGTTTGACGAGCTGGTTGATTGTAAGCGAGTGAGTGTACACGTTGGTATGTCCTGTGGGGAGCTGCTAGTAAGATATGACTTATGTTACAAGATATCTTTTGAGTAGATAGTTTGGTTAACGGCTGATCCGTGACACAAAGGCGAGTGTTTGTGCAGGGCTTCAGTAATGGCCAACAGGCTGCAAACCACACGTCTATCTACACAGACAACACTATTGAGGAAAAAGACGCTGAAAGGCTTTTTGTGTTTGCCTACAACACAACATTTTGTAATTTACATCTTTTAGAACCTGAACTACAATACACAAGGAGCAGGCTCGTAAAGGAGTCAACGAGAGACGCTGGATCTCAAGGAGGCGGTCCCTCCCGATGACCGACTCCAGCAGGCAGACTCCAGGAACAACACATTTTCACTCCCATCCGTCAAAAAGCAACATATGGTGAGGTGCCTTTGGCGTTTGTTATTTACGCAAAAAGTCTCCTTTAGTGTCGTATTCACACATACTTGGTAGGGACTCTTGGCATCACTTTTTGGCTCTCTGGGTCGGCACTCATGGCGTCACTATTTGATGCTTTGGTCGCACGTGTTTAGCCCTTTGGCGTCATATTTATACGCACTTGGTAGGGATGTTTAACTGACATGCAGCACAAGAACGGGACAGTTGGGGTTAAAAAAATTATGTTTGAGCGACACAAGGGACTCAAAGGGGACAAGAACCTCAGTTCCCTGGGTGAAAGTCCTATGTTGTTTGACGCATCCACCACCCCAACCAAGATTTTTGGTCTGTCAAACTACTACGGTTGTCGTTGTTAATACTAGGTTATCTCCCAGCGCCACAGTCAAGCTGCTGCTCTGTCCGGTGCGTTCCAGAAAGGGTGATTGTTGCGTCGCTGAGAGCCAATGACCAAGTGCTACGAGTTGGGAGTTACGGCTTACCAGAACGAGAACGCACTCAGTGTCTGGGTGAGTCAGTTTAACACAGCACAAACCCGTCTAGAAGTAGGAAAGACATACACTCATCCAGGCAGCTCATGGGAGTTGTTGGCTATTTGTAGATTATTGTGTGGTCCAGAACTCTATTTGTAAAGTGTCCTGAGATAACTTCTGTCAGGATATGACACTATGAATACATTTTAATTGAATTTAGGCTCAATCTCACCACGCAGGTAGAGGATAAATGTTACAAGCTAAGTTTAGTAGTGTCTTTGTTTTACAAGCCCAGGTTAGCTGTGCTTTGTAACACCTGTGAAAAATGTGAGAAATGTCTCAAAATAGTTCATGAGTTTCCAAGTCATGGATTAGGCGATGTGGAGTTGAGCTGAACTACAAACAAAACTCTTTTTTCCATCAAAATCCAGTCACTTCATTAAGTCCCCTGCTGCATTACGCAAATAGAAATGCAATGTGAGCATAATGAATACACAAGTTATTGTGAAATGAAAGTAGATGAGTTAACACACATTGATTTCTCTGGCGACCGAAGCAGAACACACAGATATTATTTCACATTGATTTGTTAACTGGTGTAATGAGGTCTGTAGGGCTCCATGGCTAACAGGCTGCATTTGCATTTTATCTTTTACTCTAGCACTAATTGAACCGTTAAATACATTCAGATTGAAACCAGGGCTGGATTAAGACGCCAGAGAGCCGCAGAACATAACATGCTAGTCCTCAATTGACCCCCATTCCCCCATGTGCAGTTAAAAAAATAAAATCAGTATCATTTGGAAAGACAAGTTTAAAAATGAACCTGACCTTTGTAGCCCGCTGCATCGATTTCAATACTTTAAAAACTGTTCATTGTGAGTCTGACATTGTTATGGGAGCGTAATACTAGTTGCGGTTATGATCGGTGTGACTGAAAAATACATTTGTGTACTGGGGAAGGTGTCACTTGTTGTAGCGTTGCCACAGAGAACCATCTCCGACTCTACAGGTCATGTCTGCTCCCCACAACCTTGTTTCAGTTCAGTCCCACTGCTCCTCTTTAGGATAATGTTAGGATCATTTTAACTCATCTAAATTGTCTCAACCTTCAAAGTGCGCCATAAATAAAATGTTTTATTATTATTAGAACCACGTTTCAGCAGTACCAGTCTCTGATGAATCCACTACACTACCTGCTCAGCATTAAAAGTAAAAGTAAAGTAACTAAAAGTGCCAAAAGTAAAGCACTGCAATTCTTGTGTATTCCACGTCTTTATTGCTGTATGCACCACATTGACGGTTGCTATATAAGACCGCTCTTGGCCTATTTCAAGCTCTTTGTCTCCCGGTTAAACCACAAGACTTTCACCCAAGAAACACATGTTTGTGTCCCGGCAGTACTAGTTAAGGAGACCGGTGTCCACAATCTCTTTTTTTTATAATCTTAACTAGTCCTTTTGGTTCCTAAACTTAAGTTTAGCGTCATGCGACATTGAAAGTTAACTATAGCTGCTCTGAATGTACCAGGCTCACAGTCACCTTTCCCCCGCAAGTTGTGACTGTAAATACCGCTAAACTTAACGGTCATGGGATTGGTCATCACTTGTACAGATAAGAAAGACTGAATACTGGACTGAACACTAGCTATACCAACTTCATGTGGGAAAAATTTGTTGTGAATGTGATGTTGTTAAGTTCAGCCCAAAAGTGTCCAAACGATGGGTAGTGTTTAAGAAATGTAGTATTTTGTAGGAACATATGTCTAGTTCTGACAGATATATGTTATTGCTTAAAATAAAAAAACAAAACATATGGATGTAACTGTGTCTAATTGAAGACTTTAAATCAAAGTAATACAGACGACCACAGCCACTTTGCAGAGATACTGTATGTTCCGCCAGATGTCCCTCTTTCCGGTCGGATGTCCGTTACCTTCCTCTTTCTTTGTGTTTGAATTTAACCTCCAGTTGATTTCTGAGGACTATGGTTACCTGGTCCTCAGGTATCTGCAGGGTAAATCCAGACAGCTAGCTAGACTATCTGTCCAATCTGAGGACTATGGTTACCTGGTCCTCAGATCTCTGCAGGGTAAATCCAGACAGCTAGCTAGACTATCTGTCCAATCAGAGTTCTTTTGTTGGACGACAAATGTTATCATCAGCTTTTTTGCAGAGGAATCTTGGCTTGGAGCCAAGAGAAATGCCAATTAACCAGAGCACGTTTTTCTCCCACACCTGGCAAACACACCTTTGGAGACCAGAATGGGCCAAATTGACTTTCTCCTCCAGTGATAGAAACAATCACTGATGGTCATGGTGAGCCAGCTGCCAGGTGCTTGTGTAGGTGGGAAACAGTTTGCTCACTCACGATAACATTTCCACTTTACAGACACAAGGTCCCTGTTCTGTGCCAGCCAGCATGAAAACATTTTGGTATTTTGCATTGAGGGATTGTTTTCAGAATCTTATTCTTGAGAAAGCATCTAGCACTTCAACAGTAACATATGGAAACTCTCAGGCTAAGGAAATGATTTCAGGGTTGGCAGTTCTTTCAGGCAGCGTGATCCATGTTATAATTCAACACAAGGAATTAATACTAAAATAAAGACCTCAAAATGAAGATTTGGACTTTCACAACAAACAACATCATGGCTTGTTTCCCTGACTGATATATGAAATTCCCATCACATCACTTGTGGTCTGATCTCGCATTGCCAGACTCATCTCCACAGACAGCGCTGGAGTATGGTCTGGCTGCACCAGTTAACATTCTGCTTAAGGGGAATGAAGGTTTGGCTTGTTTTTATTTCTTGAAATCAATCACAGTTCTAGAATGCAGCAAACGTTTCCCTTGAAAAAGAGATAGTGGAGATACCAGAAGGGTAGGAGAGTGTCAGGCGGTGCTCCGCTCTGCATGGGGCTTTCCATGGGGCTCTGCATGGGGCTCCAAATGGAGCTCCACATGGTGCTCCAAATGGAGCTCTGCATGGTCCTCTGCATGGTGCTCCGCGTGGTTCTCTGCGTGGTGCTCCTTCATATCATGGGTGGTTGGGGGTTCAGTTACCCGAGAATAGGTGACCTTGTGCCGGGTACAGAGCACCTCAAGTTGCTGGTCATTGCGACAGACATTACGGTTAAGTTTAAGAGACTAAAAGCGAGCGTTATGTGGCAACGAAAGTTACATTTAGGCACTGAAACGACGAGTTAAGTTTAGGAAAAATGATCATGATTTTGATTAAAACACTCCCAAGGAAGACCTATTTCCCTGGGAAGTAAACTCAGCTTCCTGGCTTCAAAGTCCTATGTTTTAACAGTCATCAATCCATCCCGACCTCCTCCCATTACAGCAGCAATCAATGTGGTGCATACAGCAAACAGCAACATGGGTCTGAAAAAACATGTGAATAAGTCAGATGCTGAAATGCTACAGACCTCAAGCTGTACAGGACGTGTCCGTCAGGAAAGACACGCAGCATAATGTTATCCGTGGTGGTGTCGTGGATGAAGGACCGCTTAGAGTGGACAAAGAAGACATCAGGGACCCAGATCTTCTTCACCAGACGGCCATCAAACGTCATGCTCTTGTTGGTGCTGCTGGTGAAGGACAGGCGCTCATCTTTCCAGTAGTGCCGCAGGTACAGAGTCATGGTGAAGTCCTGGTGGAATTAAGGGAGAGAAGAATGATGTTTATCAGTCTATGCCCCTAAAACATGACGTTTTTAGTCCAGGAACGTGGTCTCCTTAGGTGAAATCCAGTGACTTAAAGTTAAAGACCCAATGAAATCTAATTTCACCAAATTCACCATAAGTTGATGCAGAAAAGGCCAAAATGAGTGCATAATAATTCACTAGAATGCAGGGAATTACATTTTAAATGCGCAATGTTTCCCCCTACATTTTATTTTGATTCACTTCTTTTTTTTACCCAAAAAGAAAACAACATGAACACGTCACCTCTTTATCTGATCCCCCCCCCCCCACCCACCCACACTCGTCACCTCCCAATACAAAATTGGAGACAAGTTGAAACAACATGAAACTACTACATCCAATGCAATAAAATAAAAAAAGTACACAAACTGTTAACCAAATAAAAAAAAGTGTTATGTATATATGATAACACAATGAGACACAAAAACACAAAATTAGAGAAAAGTTGAAATAACAGCTACAACATGCAATACAATAAAATAACAAAAAGGACAAGAAACTGTAAACCAAATTATTTTCTTTATGTATATATAATAACACAATGTGCACATTGCATACGTCTCTACTCAGTCCACGGCCAGCCCTCCAGAAAGTTCTGGGACTTTCCCCATTTTTTTGTGTAAACACAAGACTCAACCGTCCCATCCCACAAGCCCACTCTTGGATTTAAGGCACCACTTTGTTCCTCCACGCTCCATTCAGAATTCCATCAAGCTATCATAAAACTAGTTTTATGTATGTTTTTGGTCTATGTCAAAACCAACGACTTAGAGACTCAATAAAACAAGTGTGGCAAAAAGACATGGGTCAAAATGGGTGCATAAAAATTCACCAATGAAGTGTTTAGTGCTTAATATATTTTCTAGGGGAAGACCATGCACTTTATGAGTGTCCCTGCCAATGTGGAAACTAAACCGATGCAACATGAGAAACATGACTGACAGGAGCCGAACATCCAGGGAAATCTGGCTGCTGCATCAGTTGGGGAAAGACTGGCCGCTGTTTAACCGCTATCGGTTCTCAGTTGTCAACATTTAATTAGATTGCCTTACTTTCCTGTTTTCCTTCTCGTTGCTCTGCCCAAATGACAACTTCCCAATCAACAAAAAGGGAATCCAGCTTCTCAAAGTTCCACAACCTTCTACGTCTGACAGGCTCAGAGAGACAGAGAACCATTTCCATTAAAGTAAAAAACTACAATGCTGTTGTAAGTTGTCTCTTTAAAAAAAAAAAGGAGGTATAATCTGTATTAAAATTCACATATGCTGATCATTTTATACTCCTCATTGCATTGGAAGAAAGTGTAGGGCTGACTGTGCATGAATACTGTATACGATCATTCAACATTCAACTTGTTTTACGTGGATTTGCTTTTTCAGAAATTCCAAAAGATGAAGCAAAATTCTTATATTGGCCCTGACTGTACAAAATATGTCATATGTGTAGGCTCTATGCTTCCTAAGAGCTTGAGCTCTCTCTGTGCACAGCTCTGCTATTGGAGGCTGTCATTACTTATTTAGTATGCTGGAATTGAGGAAGATCAAAGACCGTGTCCATACTGTGGTCTTGAGGAAGAAGAGAGTGAAAATCAATTGTTTAATGTACTGCCCATTCTATAATGATCTAAGAAAAGTTTGATTTGATGAAGGACCCCCTCGGGTAAGAATGTTCCAAGACACTGATATAATTAAATGACTTTTCAATAACCACATATTGGCCGTCCTGTAAAAAGTACTTGAAAGCAATGCATGAGTAAAAGTACAAGTATCTTACCAAAAAAATGACTTTGATAGAAGTTAAAGTTTCCTTTTAGAATATTACTGATGTCTTAAAGTATCTGATATTCACTGTACTGTACTATATTAAAATGCTCATATTATGCTTTTTGGCTTTCCCCTTTCCTTTATTGTTACATATTGTCTTAGTGCACGTTATAGGGTTACAAAGTGAAAAATCCCAAAGTCCACGGTGGAAATTACCAAACACCTTTCTGAGCTGAATGTCAAGCTCCAAGGTCCCAACCAGCTAGTCAGCGCTCTAGTCTCCAATGTGAAATCTTTGAAGCTAAATTAAAGCTGTGGAAAATGCAACTGGTAAAGTTTTCTACTTTGCAAGAACAGAAGCCTTCTGTAACATCCGAACATGCAGCTGAATGCGCCAAACTCCTTCCTGCCTTTGTGAGAGGTTATAAAATGTAAGTCAAAGGAACTCAACATTTTTGCAACGCCTTTTAATGTGGAACCAGCTGACGGGCCAGACAACCTGCAACACAAAATCACTGAGCTGCAAAGCGATGAGGAGCTCAAAGCAAATTACAACAACCACCCTCGGCTTGAGTTTTATAAATCGCATGTGTGTTCTGAAGAATTTCCTGGTCTCAGGAGACATGCACTGAGATTTGCGTCCTTGTTTGGCTCAACTTACTGCTGCACGCGATTCATCTCAAAACTGACTGTTGCTAAATCTCGGTTCCCCTCAAGACTAACAGACCAAGTCCTGGAAAATCAACTGCGAGTCTCATCATCCTCATTGATATCCAACATCGGAGGCCTAGTGGAAGAGAAGCAGCTCCAGCCATCTCACTAGAGAGCAGAGGCGTGCAGGCTACAGAAGATCAAGGTAAATTAAAAATTAGTCAGCATTAGAGGCATTAAAGTTCCATGAGATGGTGCTTTTTGGATGCTTTTATATAGACCTTCGTGGTCCCTAATACTGTATCTGAAGTCTCTTTTATATAGACCTTAGTGGTCCCTAATACTGTATCTGAAGTCTCTTTTATATAGACCTTAGTGGTCCCCTAATACTGTATCGGAAGTCTATTTCCCAAAACTCTGCCTTGGTGCAGATCTACAGCCACTAGAGCCAGTCCCATAATGAACTGTTTTAAAATTTAAAACAGTACGCTTACTGTAACTAAACAGTAGTTTACAGGCGAAACTGCAGCCAGTATATTAATGTAAATTTAGGGTGAAAGGTTTAAGTGATATGTGGGTATGAAACTGTATTTTTAGTTTTTGTTTAATTAGTTCATTGAACATAAAAAAAATAAAAATTGTAAATTATTAAAATAAGGATTTGATTATGTACTCTACACGTTTCTCTCCCCTCTGTGACATGCATCATCTTTAATATTCTGTCACATGATAAACAGCTGTGGATGAAGACAGGTCTTCTTACCATATCAACCTCCGAGATGCTGTCCAAGCTCTCCACCTGAACGTCCACTCCAACAGGGATGGCGGGCCCTGCCAAACAAAGGAATATCATGAGCAAACAGATGTGAAAGGACACTGCCGGCGGCGTCGCCCTGCCGGTTTATGAGAAAACCTTCTGAATGTCACCAGTTTTAGTGGTTTTAGTCAGCGGCGGAAGTAACAAATTACATTTACTCTCGTTGCTGTAAAGTTGTTTTTGTGTAGTAAGTCAGAGACGGTCCTTAAAGGTCCCATGTCTTATTATTCCTTTCCACCCGTTTCCTTAACAGTTACGCAGGTTTAATTCACAATCAGTTTAGACTTCTCCCCGGGACCTACTAATGTTAGTTTTAGGGACCTAGTGTTCATCGTTCAGTGAATGGGATTAAATCTAAAACGCATTTACTTTCACGCTGTGTCATTTTTAAACAGTGTATGAATGAGATCACAACACACGACGCATATCCACAGGAATTGGAGCAATAATCCATAACAGAATTGAACTGAATTCTGTTAAAAAGTTGAAAATCAACACTTTTTCCGACATTTTTGGCCCTTTTGTTGACATGCTTTTTTTTGGCGCTTTTTTTTTGCCGACTTCTTTTCACCAGCATGTATAAACACCACTAACGTCAACTCTTTACTAGTTTTACACAAATGTTTGGAGTTCATGGTCAATAAACATTGTTAATAGAAAAATATGTCTAATCCTTGCATTTAAAAAGCAGAAACTATTAATTAGTTAGGTTACATAATGTAATATTAAAGGAAGGATAATCACAGAAGGGTGCCAAAGTTCAGTGAGACTGATTCAAAACATTTAAATTTCTTTTTCAAATGCTAAAAGATTAAAGACAAAATATTGATGTATTACTTTAGCAAATAACTAAAAAGTTTTGAAAGCATTCCAGAATACACTTTTTAGTTATAACACTGCTATATGACCCAGTGAATGTAATAACACAGGTACATACATCACCCCTTGAAGGTGTAGTTCATGTCGCCCCCATTAGGAATTCTAAGTAATGACAACATGATGCAAGCCTTCCGTGATCACGCAGCACCCCCACCCCCCTCCTCCACGCAGTTGCTAGTAGCCAAGGAGAACACGGAGGGTTAAAAAAACATGGATGGACTCTTTGAAAGAGCAAAAAGCCACCCAACATCACAGTCTTCTGAACATAGCCATACTGAGAATGGTGTCTGAAGCTCAAAGTCTTGATTGGCTTTGTAGCAACTCATTTGGCAATAGCTTGAATGTAACATATGTTAATTCACATCCAAAAGGTACACATCAAAGCTTTAACTATCATAAATCAATGTATTTGTTTCTTAAAATACACAATTATCATCATACCCATTAGGAACTTAGCTAATGTTAGCAATTAATTGCGGTTAAACAAAGAATTTGCAAGTAGACAATTATGTGTGTGTGTTGGTACACACACACATAATTGTCTACTTGCATACTTACATAATTGTCTACTTGTCTACTTACATAATTGTCTTAATTGGTACAGGCCAAGTGTCACATCTCTTTAACATCTCATGACCTCTGACCACCACATAAGAATAGAAGCATTACACGTGACCAGGAAGCATAAACACACTGCGTAGATCCAGCTAAAGTGGAGGGAACATTTACAGCCGATTTGAACCACTTTGCATCACTTATTAATACAGTCTACAATCCAAAGAGATTAGCGGAGATGCTAAGCGCTAGATTAGAGCCATCAGATGAGCTCTTCATATGAGGGGCAGTGGAGTGATCTGCGTTTGGGATTATGCTTCACTCACTGGGACGATGCCATCAAGTGTGGTGCACTTCTTTGTCAGGTTGGGAATAAATTCCTTTGTGTTCTCACAGCCTGATTTTAGAGCGCTTCACAGTACAGACTAGGAGTCTCCTTCTCTCTGCTGACTCTGGTAACTGCTCCATCCTCTTAGATCTCCTGCATCTAACTGCAGCCTTTGACACTATAGATCCATCCCTTCTCATTCACAGATTAACCCAACGGCAGGGATTCCCCCAGCAAAGTTGTAGCTTGATGGCAAGTGTCTTTTATTTCAATGACTGATGGCAGCATTAATGTCCAGTCCAGTAGTTTTCTGGGATAACAAAATCATGGAATTCAATCTCAAAATTAAACATTTAAAAGCTGTAAGACAGACTGCATAGGGCTCTACATTAAGTCTGTGCTAAAAGCTAACTGTAGATTTGTAAACATGAATACGTCTACGTTTCTACAAAAAACTGTAGTACAATAAAACGTCTTTAAAATACAAAATATAAATAGGCATTATGTAGTAAATATAGTCCATACAATCATATTTGGATCAGTAATATTAATTTTTCATCAACTTGACAACAAAAGTGTGTTCACAGCAGGTAGCATTTGACATACTTATTATTATTTCCCCTAATACCAATTTTGAGCAGTACGGACATGGGAGGATTGGAAGAGTGCCTTTGAGTTTCCTTGCCCCCTAGGCTGTGTGTGTGTGTGTGTGTGTGTGTGTGTGTGTGTGTGTGTGTGTGTGTGTGTGT